>NC_068276.1:2011721-2077721 GCF_025860055.1 Xyrauchen texanus
GCGCCAGGACAGGGTTGGGAACCACTGCACTAACTGTACAGACAAAACTAACCTCTCAAATTACTTTTGACGAGCGTTTCAATGTCAAACACCCCAAGCAGCAAAAGCCTTGCCATTGAAGTCCCACTGGATGCCTGGCAAGCAGAGCGCCACACACTTCGCGATACGTAAACACCTGAACCCGGGACAATTTCTTCCTGTTGAAAAAAATAAAAATTGATAGGCTTAAAAGTTTCAATTCAGTATAGCAAACAAAATATCCAGCATTCCAGATACAATTGACTATTGAAATTGGTCCCAATAGTATTATGTCAAGCATTCCTGGTCCCTACTGTCAATGTTGGAAATTTAATATTATCAATAAGTAGTGTCAAAAAGAGCCATTGGTACAAGGTACCAGTAAATTTGGCAGATTAGATTACGACAAATTTACAGTAAATTGTATTTTATTATGACCAATTAATATAGAAGACAAGGTGATTGCAAGCAGTTCACATACTTTCCAACAGCACTGGATAAAAAAGTACTCACTATTTGAACAGGGTTTGAAGGGCTGGGGAGAGACCCTGGACTGCCGAGGTACATGGAGCTTCTATTGAGCATTTCTTTTATCTGAGGTATCTCTGCATCAACAGGAAAAACGGATGTGAAAGACTGTAGCCAATAAGTATAAGAATAGAAGTATACTCTTTTGATCCTGTGAGGGAAATTCAGTCCCCTCATTCCCATCAATGTATTAGTGAGACACACTGTTGAAAACATCACGCTTCTTATCAGTCCTTTTAAAATAATTATGTGATGATGTAAGTCCCCATATACAATTTACACCAGCCAATTTTTCTCTGTGGGATGGCAGGCCACCACAGTCTGATCAATGAATAGGAAACATTGGCATGTCGAGTTTTATGATCTGGCAAAATTGTGTGTGTGTGTGTGTGTGTGTGTGTGCTCACCTAAAGGATTATTAGGAACACCTTACTAATACTGTGTTTGACCCCCTTTCGCCTTCAGAACTGCCTTAATTCTACGTGGCATTGATTCAACAAGGTGCTGAAAGCATTCTTTAGAAATGTTGGCCCATATTGATAGGATAGCATCTTGCAGTTGATGGAGATTTGTGGGATGCACATCCAGGGCACGAAGCTCCCGTTCCACCACATCCCAAAGATGCTCTATTGGGTTGAGATCTGGTGACTGTGGGGGCCATTTTAGTACAGTGAACTCATTGTCATGTTCAAGAAACCAATTTGAAATGATTCGAGCTTTGTGACATGGTGCATTATCCTGCTGGAATTAGCCATCAGAGGATGGGTACATGGTGGCCATAAAGGGATGGACATGGTCAGAAACAATGCTCAGGTAGGCCGTGGCATTTAAACAATGCCCAATTGGCACTAAGGGGCCTAAAGTGTGCCAAGAAAACATCCCCACACCATTACACCACCACCACCAGCCTGCACAGTGGTAACAAGGCATGATGGATCCATGTTCTCATTCTGTTTACGCCAAATTCTGACTCTACCATCTGAATGTCTCAACAGAAATTGAGACTCATCAGACCAGGCAACATTTTTCCAGTCTTCAACTGTCCAATTTTGGTGAGCTCTTGCAAATTGTAGCCTCTTTTTCCTATTTGTAGTGGAGATGAGTGGTACCCGGTGGGGTCTTCTGCTGTTGTAGCCCATCCGCCTCAAGGTTGTGCGTGTTGTGGCTTCACAAATGCTTTGCTGCATACCTCGGTTGTAACAAGTGGTTATTTCAGGCAAAGTTGCTCTTCTATCAGCTTGAATCAGTCGGCCCATTCTCCTCTGACCTCTAGCATCAACAAGGCATTTTCAGCCCACAGGACTGCTGCATACTGGATGTTTTTCCTTTTCACACCATTCTTTGTAAACCCTAGAAATGGTTGTGCGTGAAAATCCCAGTAACTGAGCAGATTGTGAAATACTCAGACCGGCCCGTCTGGCACCAACAACCATGCCACGCTCAAAATTGCTTAAATCACCTTTCTTTCCCATTCTGACATTCAGTTTGGAGTTCAGGAGATTGTCTTGACCAGGACCACACCCCTAAATGCATTGAAGCAACTGCCATGTGATTGGCTGATTAGATAATTGCATTAATGAGAAACTGAACAGGTGTTCCTAATAATCCTTTAGGTGAGTGTATATGTGTAGAATGGAAATATAATACGTTTACCTGTGAAGATGATTTTTTTTTTTATTTCTAGCAATTCTTGACGCACAAGTGAGAGCTCGTTGTCACTATTTTCTGCTTGTTCTTCCAAGGAAATGGAAGCTAGGATTTCCACCCCTTGATTGTGAATGGCAGCCTGTGGCAACATATGAATTAATTTTTTTAAAATTAAAACATACAAATTATTGCCTTATGTCCAGTTCTCTAAGCTACCTGCTATAGCTCAATAAACTCCCCACTGGAAGGGTTTCAGGACAAGTACGGCGGATACAACTCGAGTCACTTTATGAGCTTTTATTGCGCACACATACACAATACTCATCATCCACAAACTAGGTAGCCTGAATGCTATACGCAGGGGTCGGTAACCCGCGGCTCCGGAGCCGCATGCGGCTCTTTCATCCCTCTGATGCGGCTCCCTGTGGCTTTTGAAAATAATTAATGAGTATTTAATTCAAATGTATTTTATTTTAGTTTGTTCGTTTTTAAAATGTAATTCTAAATTTGAAGATTATGGTGATCTTGTAACATCTAAATAAAACGTGTTAAAAAATGTTATGTCGCTGTTATATGCGTCACAACCGCCAATGTCGCGACACCCGCCAGCTAGCGATTTCTTGAACTTTTCGAATCCCAGGTAGGACAACTATGGAGAATTCTAAAAGAGAAAAGTGTCTGAAGAAAACAGAACGTTCAATGGTACGTGGACAGATTCATTTGCTTTCACTGCTGACGAGACTGGTTTACCAGCATGCTTAATATGTAATGAGAAACTAGGAAACAACAAAAGTCAAATGTCGCAAGACATTTCCAGAATAAACACGCAGCCTTTGCTCAAAAATATCCGGATGGAGATGAGAGAAAAAAGCCGTTTCGAACTGATGCGGAAGGTTGATCTGAGTAAAAATCAATTCAAGAAGTGGATGAAGTCTGCAAATTCAAGTACATATGCGAGTTTTGTAGCCGCTCAGGAAATAGTCAGGCACGGGAAGCCGTTCACAGATGGAGAATATATAAAAGAATCTTTCATTAAGATTTCAGAACATCTATTCACGGACTTTAAAAACAAGAGTGAAATCGTGCAGAAAATCAAGGATATGCCCCTCTCTGCAAAGACTGTCAAAGACAGAACCATAAAAATGGCAGAAGACATCACCAGACAGCAAATTAAAGACATCAATTCAGCTGTGGCCTACTCAATTGCCTGTGATGAATCTAAAGACAAAGGTGATATTGAACAAATAGCTTGTTCTGCCGGTATGTAAACTCTGCTGGGCCACAGGAAGAAATTATTGAGTTGATACCACTAAAAGGCCAAACACGGGGAGGACATCTGTGAGGCTGTCTTGAATTGTTTAAGAGCCAAAGGAATAAACACCACCCACCTGGTGTCAGTGGCTACTGATGGAGCACCAAGTATGACAGGAGCGCAGAAGGGCTTTGTGGCTTTACTGCAGAAGTCGCTGGACAGAAAGCTTCTGAAGTTTCACTGCATCCTGCACCAAGAGGCACTGTGTGCTCAAACATTTCCTCGGAATGCACAGAAGTAATGAATGTTGTCATTCAGATTGTCAATAAAATAATGGCAAAAGGTTTAAATCACCATCAGTTCCGTTCGTTACTGGACCGAACTGGAAAGCACATATTCTGATCTCCAGCTGCACAACAAAGTCCGGTGGCTGTCCAGAGGGGAGGTGCTGAAACGCTTTGCCGCGTGTCTGGAAGAAGTGAAAACTTTCCTGGGCAGCAAAGGGCTCACATTTCCTGAGCTGGAACAGCCAGAGTGGCTGGAAAAGCTACACTTCATGGTAGACATGACAGCGCACTTGAACACGCTGAACACAGCTCTTCAGGGGAAAGGACGCACAGCCCTGCACATGCTGGAGGAGGTTTTGGCATTCGAGCGCAAGTTGACAGTGCTTGCCAGAGATTTACAGAAAGGTACACTGTCACACTTCCCCAATTTGAGAGAGTTCAAAGAAGCTCACAAGATAAATTCGAGTATTTACATTCTGCAATCTTACGCAATGCAAACATCGTTTGGGAAACGATTCTGTGAGTTCAGAGAGGAAAAAACACATTATCCTTCCCTATCACTCCCCTAAGCCTCGATCCATCCCTGCTGAATACGACTGCATTGGCAGGTGTGAGTCAACCTGATCTTGAGATGGAACTGGCCGACATAGCCGACAAAGACATATGGGTGTCCAAGTTTAAACGCTTGACAGCAGACCTTGAAGATGTTGCCCGTCAGAAGGCCGTTCTTGCTCAGAATCACAAATGGCGTGATATTGAAAACCTCCCCAAAGCGGACCAACTTGTGTTCGAAACTTGGAATGCTATTCCCGACGTTTATGTGAACATGAAAAAGTATGCACTTGGAGTCCTGTCGATCTTTGGATCCACATATGTATGTGAGCAGCTGTTCTCCAACATGAACTTTATTAAAAGCAAACATCACGCACGCCTCACAGATGACAGCTTACGATCCTGTGTGAAGATGAAGGTGACGCATACAGCCCTGATGTGCAGACGCTGTGCGCTGAGGTTCAGGAGCAGAAATCACATTAACCAAGTATGATAAATATTTTAATTGCCTATTATTTTGCACATATTCATATTTTTTCATTGTTCAGTGAAATAGTCCTTTTATTTTTCAAGTTGACAGCTGACTGCACGCGCCAGTAAAAGGATGACGGCACACAGAGAGAGGACGGCATTTTTGGTTTGCTGACGGTGGATAATTTAATTTCAGCGTTTTTTTTTTTTTTTCATAAATACAAGAAGGACTCAAATAGACAATGAGTATTTTACTTGAAAGTAACCTTCAACCCAACGTCAACGTCTTTTTTTCGGAGCTCAAAATGTTTTGTTGCATGCAGAAATGTAATTTTGTTTTCTCTGCAGTCGTTCATTGATTTCATAAATGCAACACATTATAGTTTGTTTATACATAGCATAAAGGCAAAAAAAACGTTATATGCAGTGTTATTTCATTTTAAATGTCAAAAGGGTTTTGTGGCTCCCAGTGTTTTCTTTACTGTGGGAAACGGGTCTAAATGGCTCTTTGAGTGTTAAAGGTTGCCGACCCCTGCGCTAGTCTGTCAGTTGGATATTAGTGACGTTAGTTAGTTAGGTTAGGTTGTAAACCTGCAATGAAAACACAAACACCATAATTGACTAATAAAATTACACAATCATGTGATATTAATTTTTGAGTTAGTACATTAAACAAAAACTCACTTTGCTTCCACTGACTTTGGCCACGGCAGCAGGGGGGTCATCCTCATCCTCCCACAGACATTTGTCAACACTGTTTCTCTTTCCCACAATGGCGTCGCACGCGTCTTCGGAATCTTTCTTCAAACGTTTGTCCAACTTTCACTCCAAGCATTCATGTCTATTGCAGAGAAATATCAGTCACCATTGCCACTAACACACTGATGGTTACCAACAAGGGTCTGAGTTAAAGAATAATGTAATGCCCACTCAATATAATATTATCACATTATAATCAATATCACTCGGTAGATCGCCGTTCATTAACGCTATCCTGCATAACCTGGAGGTAGCTTTAGCAAGTCAAAGGAAGCTTTTTGCCTCAGCAAAACTAAACACATATAACATTAACTAAACACATTCCTTGACAACGTATTTTCATTATAAATTATCTGTTTATGTTAATGTAGCATATATCCCTGTGTAACTAATAAAGCAGTAAAAAAAACATTAGGGTTTAACTTGCCTCCAACTGATTGAACAGTAGCCATATAAATGGGGAATCCACCTTTTGGTCGTTTTCCCACACCCCACTCGACGGCAAATTCGTCTTCGTAGTTAATCACGCCGTTTACAAAACTTTCCAGATCAAAATTTCATATGTATTTAATGTGAACAATACTAAATTTCCCCTTATCATCCCCGACACACCATTTCACAAGCGCATACATGTCTGTCTTCTCCTTGTCGTGTCATCGTCGTTAACGTTTCTCAGGTTTACGCGGGTAACAGTTACTAGGGAAATACTGATTGCATTATTAAAAAAAAAAAAAAAATTCTCAATAAGAAATGTTAATGTTTTAAAAATTAAAACCAATATGTTGTTGTTTATTATTATTATTATTATTATTATTATTATCTTACATTCATTATTTTTCTATTTTACTTTTAAAGATCAGATGGCCGTTACCGGAGGTTACGCAATTCACTACGTAAATGTGCTCCAAGAAAGCAAGGTTCAAGAGATACATTTGATAGTAAATTTAATTTTGCAAAGGAATTCTGGAGATTTATGTTTTAGGTTTTTCTTTTCTTTTTTTTAGAATAACTGGTTTATTAATAAAGATAATTTAAGTGTAGGTAAATATATTATTCTGACACACTCCATTTCAGAATGTGGTGGTAATGCAACCAGATGTTGTTTGGCCAACTGCCATAAAAACAACAAGAAGAAGGTTCAAATATTAGCTTGGGTGCAGAGTCAACTATGGAAGACGGTATTTTGATTTAAGTTCATAATGGAGTATTGAAAATACCTTTCCACGGGTGCAGCAGTTCCTTATTATTGTCTGTTTCTGTTAAATTTAGAAAGCTGAAGAAAAGGGAAAACTTGAGTATTATTGACCTTTTCCGCATTTCGTTCATGATAATTGTTTATGTATAACCAGGGGTGGTCGTGTATTTGATTTTCAATTTAAAAAAAAAATGAGGGAAATTACTTTGTATTTATGGTTTATCTCTTCGCCAGTTTGAAAACCAATAAAGAGAAAAGCACACTTTTTTTTTAGTTTTTCATTTATTTGTTAAAAAAAAGAATAATAAATGTACGAAAAAGTACACAGAACGTTAGGTAGGTTCAGAGCCATAAAATGGCTCTGGGTAGGTTTAAGTTTATTGTAGCCATGCAAAGGAGACATGAAGGACATGTAATGTTAACCAGGAGAACAAATGCTGCTGTATCTAATGATTGGGGGAAAAAATAACAAGTATAAATTTGTAAGTGTGTGTTTGTACTAAAGTTTTAGCAACCTCAAACTGATGTTTTTTAAAAATCCGTTTATAAAAATATATACATATCAGAATCAGCTTTATTGCCAAGTATGCTTACACATACAAGGAATTTGTCTAGGTGACAGGAGCTTCCAGTCAACAACAATACAAACAATACCAAAAACAGCAGCAAGACATAGGTAATTAAAAACAAAAAAGAACACAAAATAAATAATTACATATACGTACATACGTCTCGGTTACCTACGTAACCTCGGTTCTCTCTAGATGAGGGAACGAGTATTGCGTAAGCTAGCTTACGCTACGGGAAAGATTAATCTTTTCTGAGATATTGAAGCCAAAAAATTATCCTTAATTTTGTATCATTTGTCAACGCAGTGCAGCAACTGCAGACCTTGAGCGGGCTAGCTAGCGAGCTCATTGGTTGCTCTGCGGCAACTGCTGCAGCCTATAGACGAACTTGCGTGAACTCGCGCCCAATGAGAGCGCCAGCGCTCACTGTCCCAAAGCCCGCCAGAATGGGCGTGGCTAGGGTGCATATAAGCGCAGTTCGTAGGCTGGAACCCTGGTTTTCATTGAATGAAGCGAAAATCGCTCGTGGCACGAGCACGGCCAGCTACGCAATACTCGTTCCCTCATCTAGAGAGAACCGAGGTTACGTAGGTAACCGATTCGTTCTCTTACGAGAGGTTCTCTCATATTGCGTAAGCTAGCTTACGCTACAGGAACCCATTGTCAATGCCGTGCGCGCCAAGCATCCACTGCATGAGCCCCAGGGGGGTGGGGGGACCCGGGGGAGCCCTTGTGAGTGGGGAAATAATATTTGGCCGGCAAGAGTGCGGGTCAGTGTGTGTGTGATACATAAGCACATAGTGGGAAGGGAAAAACAGAGCGGCGGTGCCGGTCTGTGTGGAATGTGTCCCATTAGTGCAGCTCACCAGGGGAGCTGTAGCGTATTAAACCGCTAGTAGTTTTGCCTGCAGAGCGGGCACTTCCAGATTGTAAAATCTGACAAAGGTGGAGGGGAAGCCCAGCCCGCTGCCACACATATGTCCTGAATGGAAATCCCGCTGGACCATGCCCACGAGGAGGCCATGCCTCTGGTGGAGTGAGCCCTAATGCCTAACGGGCATGGCAGGTCTTTGACGCGCAGCGCGGCAGCAATAGCGTCCACTATCCATCTAGACAGTGTCTGTTTCGAGGTGGCGAGACCCTTGGTGCGCCCTCGAACGAAACGAAAAGCTGCTCAGCTGCTCTGAAAGAGGCGGAGCGCGCAGTATACAATCTCAGTGCTCTGACTGGGCAAAAGAGATTTGTCGCGTTCGCTATCGGATGCTGGCAGAGCCGATAGGGAAATAATCTGTGCTCTGAAAGGAGTACCGATCACCTTGGGGACATAGCCGTGTCTAGGCTTTAAAATGACCTTGGAGTCACTTGGTCCAAACTCCATACACGCAGCGCTGACAGACAGCGCGTGAAGGTCTCCCACACGTTTAACTGATGACAGGGCAGTCAGAAAAACGGTTTTGAGTGAAAGGTATTTCAAATCCACGGATTCAAGCGGTTCGAAAGGGGGGGGGCTTTCATAGCTTTCGAGAACTACAGAAAGATCCCAGATAGGAACCGATGGGGGGGCGCGGGGGGTTCATCCTTCTAGCTCCCCTAAGGAAGCGGATGACCAGCTCGTTTTTTCCCCGTGACTGGCCGTGCAGGGGTTCGGCGAACGCCGCGATGGCTGCCACGTACACTTTGAGCGTGGATGGGGATCTGCCCTTATCCAACAGCTCTTGTAAAAACACGAGCAGTGACGACACCCCACATGTCCGTGGGTCCAGGTCTCTGTCGGTGCACCATTTTGAATACACCGACCATTTGGACGCATAGATTCTTCTCGTGGAAGGGGCTCTAGCATGTATGATAGTGTTCATTACTCCTTCTGGCAAAGCGACGAGTAGTCGTTGATCACCCACGCGTGCAGCGCCCAGTGCTCTGGGTGGGGATGCCAGATCGTGCCGCGAGCTTGAGAGAGGAGATCTGCTCTCACTGGGATGGGCCACGGGGCTGTCAGTGACAGCTGCGTAAGCTCCGGGAACCATGTCTGATTCTCCCAGCGCGGGGCTATGAGGAGCACCGAGTGACGCGTTTCCCTGATCCTCTGCATTACCTGTGGCAATAGCGAGACGGGAGGGAAGGCGTAAAACGGGCGGTTGGGCCAGTCCTGGGCCAGCGCATCCTCGCTTTTCGAGAAAAATACTGGGCATTGAGAGTTCTCTTCTGACGCGAAGAGGTCTATCTCTGCTCTGCCGAATATTTGCCATAATTTCTGGACCGTTTGAGCGTGCAGGGACCATTCCCCTGGGGGAACATTGTCTATGGACAGTCTGTCTGGGCCGTCGTTCAGGTGGCCTGGCACGTGCGTCACCCTCAGCGAGCGCAGGTGGCACTGGGACCAACTCAGTATGCGTTTTGTCAGATGGAAGAGGTTCCTGGATTTGACACCGCCCTGACGGTTTAGATAGGATACCACAGATCTGTTGTCCGAACAGACCAGGACGTGGTGACCCTGAATGACCGGGAGGAAGCGCACGAGCGCGTACTCGACCGCTATCATTTCCAGACAATTTATCTGAAGGAGCTTTTCCTGAACTGACCATAGGCCGAAAACCGGCGAGCCCTCGCAGACCGCGCCCCAACCCGTGTTGGACGGTCTGTCGAGATGACTTTTTGGCGAGATACAGCTCCCATCGTCACTCCCCGCTGATACCATTCGGCCACCGTCCAAGGCTGCAGAGCTGATATACAGGTCTGAGTCACTCTGATCGGCTGGCGGCCTGTGGCCCACGCCCGGCGAGACGCGCGGGTGTTTAGCCAATGCTGAAGCGGGCGCATGCACAGTAAACCCAGCTGAAGTACTGCTGCGGCTGAGGCCATGTTACCACGCGCGCGCAGTGTAGATAAGCGAGCCGTCATTGCCACAGAGTCTAGTTCTATTCCAAGGAAGGAAACTGCCTGACTGGGCTGTAGTGAGCTCTTGGTCCAATTGACTGCAAGACCCAGACTGTTCAGATGACTGAGGAGAACTGTCCTGTGAGACAGAAGCTCCGTATGTGACTGTGCCAAAATCAGCCAATCGTCCAAATAGTTCAGAATTCGCAAGCCCTGACTACGCAGGGGTGCGAGCGCCGCATCCATGCACTTCGTGAAAGTACGGGGTGCTAAGGACAGGCCGAACGGAAGGACGGTGTATTGATAAACCTGACCGTCGGCGAATCTCAAGAATGGCCTGTGACGGGATTTATCTGAATCTGAAAATAGGCATCTTTCAGATCGAGAGAAATAAACCAGTCCCCGGCGCACATGCGCGAGGAGTTTCCTGATTGTAAGCATTTTGAACGGTCTTTTTGCAAGCACCTTGTTCAAAACCCTGAGATCTAATATTGGTCTGAGGTCGCCGTCTTTCTTGGGGACAAGAAAATAACTGCTGTAAAACCCGACTCAGCTCAGTGAAGGCGGCACTCTCTCTATGGCCCTTTTGCACAGAAGGTTTGCTATTTCTGAACGAAGCATGCAGGCTGCTTCGCGTTCACAGTAGTTTCGAGCACGCCCTGAAGCGGGAGGGCGGCGATCGAACTGTAGCAAATAGCCCTGTTTTATTGTGCTTAACACCCATTTGCATATCCCTGGGATAGCTTCCCACGCTTTGAAGCGTAACGCTAGAGGGTGAATGGCCGAGTCACCCTGATTGCCGTACACAGCGGGCTGAACAGAATGTGTGAGCGCTTATTGTGCTTATGCATGACTGCTCGCAGACAGCAGGGACATGCTGTTCTGTGAGTGACTTCCGATTGAGATGAATGGGGAAAGTGTCACATCTGTTAAGTGATGCGCGAGCATAGTCACGAGCACGCGAGACTTACACATAGAGGTGTTTGCTGGCCGTGTGACAGAGCGGGCAGAGAGGGACGCCAGACGGGCTCGTGGGGCGCTTATTGACTCTAACACTCGAGCGGGCTGTGCCCGCTTTATGTGAGTGTGCTCTGATAGGAACATGGGAAGTGTAATGCTTGTGTGTAGGGGTGAACACTGGATTGTGGGCACATTTTCTACACATAAGACATGTTTGCTCTCTGATAGGGACACGGGAAGTGTAATGCTTGTGTGTAGGGGTGAACACTGGATTGTGGGCACATTTTCTACACATAAGACATGTTTGCTCTTTACAAGATCTTTTTGTGTCGCCGTGAAAACGGCGTTTGAGTGCAGGCAAGCGGGTAGTAACACCGGCTTGTTGGCTGCTGAATTCACCACTGTAGTAGCCTGAGAGAAGGGGACTGACAGGGGGCGAAGCTTTGACGGTGGTCCGGCCGCAGCCGGACTGAGCCGTCGTTTTTTCAACAAAGCTAGGAGGACTTCGGTTGTTCAGGTTTCAGCGCAATCTTAGGCAGAGGCCCGCGGGGGGGCGGCGGTCTGCGGCGGCTGTCTGAGCGCGATCTGGGGCGGCCACCCTGTCGACGCTGGGAAGTCTGGCTTTGTTGAGCTGGGCGCGGTGAAGATGCTCGTGCAGGAGGCTGGTTACGTGGGCGGCCTGCAGAGGAGCTAGCGCGGCGAGGCAGGAAGAGATTCATGGCTTGGGTGGCTTTCTGGACTTCCGAAAAACGGTCAACAATGCCACTTACCGCGGAACCGAAGAGACCGGACGGAGAGAGCGGCGCGTTGAGGAACGTGGAGCGCTCAGCTTCTCCCATGTCAGCTAGCGTTAGCCACAGGTGTCTCTCGGTTACAGCCAACGAGGCCATGCACTTCCCTAGGGCTTGAGCTGCAGCTTTGGTGGCGTGAAGGGCGAGGTCCGTTGCGCTCCTTAGATCTGTAACAGCCTCTGGGTGCCTGCCTTTCTCATCCCATTCCCGAAGAAGGTCCGCTTGGAGGATCTGCAAGACGGCCATGGAATGCAGAGCAGATGCGGCTTGGCCGGCGGCGGAATAGGCGCGTTCAACACAGGCTGAAGTAGTTCTGCAGGCCTTAGACGGGAGCACTGGCTTAGACCGCCATCTCGCGGAGGGCGGGCAAAGGTGTGCTGCTACCGAATCCTCGACCGGGGGGATGGAAGAGTAGCCCTTCTCGGCGGCGCCGTCCACTGAAGCGAGAGAGGTGGAGACGTGGGATCGAATCCTGGCCGAGAGAGGCGCGTTCCACGATTTAGAGAGCTCTGCGTGGAGTTCCGGCAGGAAGGGAGCGGCCGGACGCTGGCGCTGCGGTGACGGCTTTGAAGAAAGCAGCCGTCGAGTCTGTTGGGAGCCTGCTCAGGGGGCGGTGACCACTCGAGCCCGAGGCGGTCGACGGCCTGTGTGAGGCTCTCCGAGGTGGCAGCAGTGCGGCCGCTCGGCGGCAACTACGCGTCCTGGGGGGGCGGGGAGGGTGAACGCGATGCTCGAGGGAGAGGCTCCGGCGAGACAGTTGCTTCTAAACCCGGTTCCGGCAGCCTTTGGGAGCGGCGCTTCTTCCGGTGCAGCGAAACAGCGGCTTCGGTCCTGAGCGCTTCGAGTCGAGCCCGCAGGGTCGACATCAGAAGCTCCTCGCAGAGGTCGCATCCGCCGTCAGCTAAGGCGAGCTCTGCATGCCCCAGTCCCAGGCAGAGAGCGCCAGATGATGTGGCGGTCTCCGGCGCTGAGAGGGTGCGGCATGAACCGCAGGTGCGAGGCATCTTTAAAAAGACGCTCGTGCTCTTTTGTGAAGTTCACTGAGGAACTAGTTTGCTTTAAAAGGATACGTCGCCGGATGGCGAGCTTCGCAGGATGGCTGAAGGTGGCGGCGCCGGCTTCTTCGAGCGCTGTCCAAGCTTGCTTGATGCCCCTCGAACGGCGCACGGCTTCTTGCAGTTTCAGAGATGCGAAGAGCTTCGCTGAAGAGATGAAAATCAGGGTTCCAGCCTACTGAACTGCGCTTATATGCACCCTAGCCACGGCCATTCTGGCGGGCTTTGGGACAGTGAGCTGGCGCTCTCATTGGAGCGAGTTCACGCAAGTTCGTCTATAGGCTGCAGCAGTTGCCGCAGAGCAACCAATGAGCTCGCTAGCTAGCCCGCTCAAGGTCTGCAGTTGCTGCACTGCGTTGACAAATGATACAAAATTAAGGATAATTTTTTGGCTTCAATATCTCAGAAAAGATTAATCTTTCCCGTAGCGCAAGCTAGCTTACGCAATACGAGAGAACCTCTCGTAAGAGAACACTCACCTTCATACATACCCACATACACACGTAGTGCAAATCTAATACAATCTGTTATATAAAGAACAAAAACCTGTATATTACGTACAGAGCAATGTAAGTAATGGCAGAAGTGGATAAGTTGGATAATATAAATTTAAATTAAAATTAAACTGTATTGCACATAATTATTGCTCAATGGGGCAATTTAATTGTTCATTAGATGGATGGCCTGAGGGAAAAAACTGTTCCTGTGTCTGACTGTTCTGGTGCTCAGTGCTCTGAAGCGCCGGCCAGAAGGCAACAGTTCAAAAAGGTAGTGGGCAGGGTGAGTGGTAAAATGGTGATTTCCCTCATATGTGTAAACAGGACCTTAAAGATAATAATAATAATAATAATAATAATAATAAAATCACATGAGAAATTGCAAAAAAAAAATCAACATAAATTGCCAAAACCTGAAGGAATGGTCAAGCTTAGTGTTAAAATACAATGTTAATTTTTTCTTATTTTCTTCTTTCAGGTCAGCGGCATGTCCAGGCTCCCCAAGGAGAAAAAAAGTAAGTCACTTTACATGTGAACACAATGAAATTCTGTCTAATTCTACACTGATCTGTGTCAGGATTGCAGGCTATTTTCTACAATTTTTACTATTTTACCTGCACCATGTGTTTAGTCATTTTAAGTTGGTAAGTTTTTGTACAAAAAAATCATGTGTTATCAGAGATTAAGGAAACATATTGAATTGAAATACTGCCTTGAAGTGATATTTATTATTTTCATGAATATTGGTTTCCTATTTCAGGTATGTGATTCTGCGGTTACCCTAAGTGATCCTGCACGCATCTCCTGTGGTCCTGTACTCGACTCCCGTCATCCTGGTCCTGCACTCGACTCCCGTCATCCTGGTCCTGCACTCGTCTCCTGTGATCCTGCACTCGACTCCCGTCATCCTGGTCCTGCACTCGACTCCCGTCATCCTGGTCCTGCACTCGACTCACATGGTCCTGATTCTGCACTCGTCTCCTGTGATCCTGTACTGAACTCACATGGTCCTGATCCTGCACTGAACTCACATGATCCTGATCCCGCACGCGTCTCCTGTGATCCTGCACTGAACTTGCATGATCCTGATCCCGCACGCGTCTCCTGTGATCCTGCACTCGTCTCCTGTGATCCTGCACTTGTGTCGCCTGATCCTGATTCTGCACTCATTAGTACTATATCGGTAAATGTTAATAGCTGTCTCTATATCTATAAAAACTATAAATATTATATACAATAATATTATTATATTAAATTCTATAAACTACTCCTGGTCACATATTAAGGCTCGTTTTTGCTTATTTGTGAAATCTAAACAAACCTGCATGTTAATTGTTATGCAAGTTTTACTTTATAATAGTAAGATTAATACACATACTTATCATTGCTATTTGGTATCGTTGGCTGAAATAAAATAACATTTTAAATTTCTTTGTGTTTTGCAGGTCTGTGAAGAACCTCCCCTCTCATTGATACCACCAGTCCACCAAACCTCTACAGACACTTCCTGTGCAAATGGGCAGATACGGCAAACTGCTACTGTCGAGGATACAAGAAAACAGCATGAGTTGCTACTTCTTGCTTTAAAACTCAAGCATGGACTGACTGAAGCTTTAGAAGACACACTTAAAGTTGTTAACATAAGTCAGAGGCATGCTGTGTCATCTACCAAACATCACTTTTACAAAACTTTTGATGACTTGAAAAGATATATTCAGTTTCACTACATATGTGAGAAATGCACAATTTCTGTAAACATTGAGGGAGAAAAAGTGGTTTGTCCTAACTGTCAATATTCTTGTAGTGTAGCCGATCACATGAAACAGGGGCACTTCTTTATTGTTTTTACACTAGAATCACAATTAAGGAATATGATGGAACAAGAGGAACTCTTCAGCCAGTTGACTAGGCCTAACAGTGGTGCTCACTCTAGCCCACTGACAGATATCACTGATGGTGAGCTTTACAAGAGGGTTAACAGAAATATTGAAGGCCAATCTGAGCATCACGTCAATCTCACACTAACCTTTAGCTGTGACTGGGTACCTGTGGTTAAGAAATCTTCTTACAGTATTTGGCCACTTCTCTATACAGTCAATGAATTACCACCTGATTTGAGAGCAAAACAAGTCATGTTGTCAGCCTTATGGTTTGGTTCATCAAAGCCAAACTGTAACACATACTTGGCACCGTTTGTGAAAGAATGCAATCAATTGCTTACTCATGGGTTTGAGTGGATCAGTGTAAATGGTATTCATGGCCAGTCCAAAGTATTTCCCTTGGTTGCAGTATGTGATTCTGTTGCAAGACCGATGATTAAAAATTTTAAGCAATTCAATGGAGAATTTGGATGTTCATACTGTTTACAAAAAGGTACAGTGGTTGAGAAGGGTCAAGGTCATGTACGGGTCTATCCTTTTGAGTCTGATACTGAAAGCAGAAATCATGGTAGCAGCCTATACTTTGCTGGAGAGGCTATACAAAATCGAACTACTGTGAAAGGAGTGAAAGGACCGTCTATTTTGTCCTTGATCCCATCAGTTGACCTGATACAAGGTTGCGTACCTGACTACATGCACGCCTGTCTTCTTGGTGTTGCAAGATCTATGACTTATATGTGGGTTAGAAGTGACAATCATGAAAACCCATGGTATGTAGGAAGGTGTATCCAAGTGATTGATCAAAAACTTCACCTTATCCAACCACCCTCCTGTGTTTCCAGAGTGCCTAGATCACTGCAAGAGAGAAACTATTGGAAGGCGCATGAGTGGTACATGTGGCTTTTCTACTATAGCATCCCAGTGCTTAAAGGGATCTTACCAGAGTGCTATATAATACACTGGACACGGTTTGTGAAGGCTTTGGCATTGCTCTTAACTGAAAGTGTCACCTTGCAACAAATTCAGGAAGCAGATATCATGCTTAAGAGATTTGTGATGGAAATGGGGGATCTCTATGGTATACAAAACGTGACCTAAAATGTCCATCTCTCTCTTCACCTTGCACAAAGTGTGCGAAACTGGGGTCCTTTATGGGCTCATTCAGCTTTCACATTTGAGTCATATAATCACAGCCTGCTCAAAATGACCAAGAGCACACAAGGGGTCCCTTTGCAGATTGCCAAAACATTTCAGTTACAGAAGGGTCTGCCCTCATATGCCAAGAAAACACTGTCAAATGCGTCCTCTGAATGAATTTCGGCCTTTGAAGACTTAGTCAGTCCTACACACACCCAGAGTGCAATAAGGTGTAAAGAGGTCATTGCACTTGGAGGCAGACGTGAGAAAGTAAGACTTGAGCAAGATGACTACCTTGCCCTCCACAATGTAGCTAATCACATAGAGAGAGAACTTCTTGTCAGTTACCGTGACAGGGCAGTAATTAATGGTGAAGTTGCGCACTCTAAAAGACATTCGAGAGAGAGAAAGAGAAACTCGCATGTTGTAGTCCTCACAGATAACAGTATTTTCAGTGTTGATACGTTTGTTGTTGCAGACTTAGGAAGTGGGGAAACCTGCTATGCCATAGGACATTATTTTGAAACAAAGCGACACCGTTTTTTTGCTTCATTGTCGAACCCACACCACTTTGTTGCTGTTGGCAAAAAGTCGGGGCATCTGACAGCTGTTCCAGCTGCAGTTATTCAGAGAAAGTGTCTCTTTATGAATCTTCCAAACCTGAATGTTAATTATGTTTTTATGTTTTTGAATCGTAATGAGTTGATGAATTGATTTAAAAAAAAAAACGAAAGGGGTCTTAGAATGGAAAACATTTTTACCCATGCAGACCAAATAGTGAAAACACATTAATCTTTTAGAGTTTTTGCTTGTCAGTGAAATGCCAATTGATGGTTAAAGAATATTGTCTAACTCTGAATACCTTGACATGAAAAGTCAATAGGTTAAAAAAGAATGAACTTATGTCTGATATCTATAGTGGAGTCTTAAATAGTAAGAATACTGCCTGCACATGTCTGAATGTGGAATGTGACTTAATAGTTAATAAGAATATTGTCTGTACTTGTCAAAATGTAATGAAATGCCAGTTAATAATAGAAATGTTGTATGTACTTGTCGGAATAGTTTAAAAAGTTGATACTTAATGTCTGAATACCTCAAACGGCAATATTTAAAATGTACTGTTTTATATCATATATCTGAATACCTTGTAATTAAATGCCTATAGTTGGAGATTTTGTGTCTGTATTGTTGTGAATACCAAATATAGTACTTTTAATACAATAATGCAGTGTTTTCTTTGTCATTTTTGACAAATACATCCACAAAGTACCATAACCATATGCCACAGCTTTAAAAATGCATCAGTATCACATGCATGTATGTTTACATACATATTTGTTTTCCACATATTTAATAAATGTATGTCACATATTTATACTTAATGTTGTCCATATGCGAGAAACCAATACTATACTGTAATATATGCAGATATATGGTATCATATGGATGAACTCAAATATTTTCTTCACATGTTTGGACACATAAATGTTCATATATGTTGCAGGCATATATTGTGTTCTCAGATAAGTCAAATATATGTATAAATATGTCATGCCATTTAAAATATAAGTACATATATGGCCATATATTACATTTTTGTATGGGACATTTCTTCCATCTTTACAGTATTCACTTAGTTTTACAACTTATTTGTTGACTTTGACAACTTTTTACTTTGTTGAGGATTACTGTCAAAAGCTTGTATTATTCCACACTTAGTCTCTTCACTATGTCCACCTGCATGTACTACCGGATGCCCTTCATGAACATGCACTGTAAAAAAAAATCCCCATAAAAAAAAAAACGGTAATATTCTGGCAGCAGGGGTGCCATAAAAAAAAAAAAAAGTAAAATCACGGGAATAGAGGGGGTTAGACAGAGGCTGCCATCAACAGATCTGTGTGAGAATGACATGTTGAATTATTGCAAAGAAATGTCTTCTCTGTTGTCCAACGTTTGTTTTCAGGTGAAAGCCATTCAGGGGAAGGTTGCTGAAACCTTCCTGTGTAAGATCAGGCCTGGCGATTTCGTTGTGATTAGTGACCTGAAGAGAAAGAGCTGTAAGGCAAAAAGGTGGCTGGGACCATTCCAAGTGCTACTGACGACACACACAGCAGTGAAGGTCGCAGAGAGAGCTACGTGGGTTCATGCCAACCATTGCAGGAAAGTTCTGCCCACATCGCAGGAGAATCAGCAACAGGAAGAGATTGTTCAGAGTGAATGTCAATAAACGCAGAGGTCAAGTCTGAACACCAAGCACCACTATTAGTGGAAGAGCAAGGCCAACCACCGAGCATAACACGGCCTGTGTGCAGAGTGAACCCCATCGTGTGGTCACAAGCAGTAATCATCGTGAAAAGGTACAAACTGAAAATAATTCAAGGAATATTAACAACAGACCCCTGCATTCTAGCTGTGTGTGTTTAAGAGGAGCCAGATACAAGAAGAAGGGAGGAGACTGGAAGAGGCAGGCAGCCCTAGTTGTGGAAACAGCATCCGGCTGGGCACCGTTAATCAGCAAAACAGTGCTTCAAAGACTGAACTCCTTCACACATTCTGGTCACACAGCTGCAGTACTGATCTAGCAAACGGAAGAAATGTAGCGTCCGAGACCGTGGCACCTATTCAGAGTGCGGGGAATGTGTGGTCTGGGTAAGAGTATGTGCATAATGACTTTGCTTGCAGTGACAATTTGTATGATAGTACTGCACCTTACCGAGGGCCTGAGAGCGTTATCAACAGAAAACCACACCAACTGGACTCAGACAACTGCGCCAAACAATACCATCCGACGTGTCAAGAGAAGCGCATTTGTTCATGGAGCCAACGCGAGGCCTGGAAGGAGAAATCATCACGATTCAGGAAGGAACAAATGTGACTTTCAACTGCAACCCGTTTCAAAAGAACTGTGAGGGACGCAGCAAAGAGTATGCACCTTTCTATGTCTGCAGAGATCCATGCAAGTGGGGTAACGTGAACGTACTACTACGACTATAAGAAGGGAAAAAAAAGAAATGTTGAAATTTTGCCTGGGGTTTTACCAAAGCACTATGCAGCAAATGTGGGGTGGTCATTGTTCTTAGGGGTGGGTACAATGGTAAAAATTAATAAGATAAATGGGCTAGCATGGACAGTATTAGCAATAGCTAATAGCACAGAAAATGCTTTGACAATGATACATGATGAAATGAAACAGTTAAGATGCGGTCATTCAAAACAGGTTGGTTCTTGATATGTTAACTGCGGAGAAAGGGGGAGTTTGCAAAATGTTGGAATGTCTTGTTGTTTCAATATTACAGTGACAAAATCACGAATGTAATTGAACACATGAGAAAAGCCGTACAGGAGTCAGAACATGTTGAGAGTACATGGTTTACTTGGTTTATGAATCTCGGGGAGGATTGGGGTATTGGCTGATTCAAACTGTGTTACCAATTGCGGTGATAGGACTGTTGATATGGTTATGTTTACCATGCATTATAACGTGTGTTTCCAGCTCAGTACAGAGTCTGGTTAAAGCAGGGATGTCTGTTCAAATGGTAAAAATGACAGTCTATCCAGATGATGATGAACACAAATATGATGATACAAGTAGTGAGAGCTACTGTGAAATGTGTTAAAATGAGGTATGTCTTTTCTTTCGGAGAATGTTTTGATATGTAAAGAGGGTTATAAGCAGTGGTCATCTGTGTTACGAGATGACGTACAAGGAGAGGGTTTGAAATGAGGGATTTTATTCTACTTTTATTCTTTGTATTTTTATAGCCTGCTGACATAACCAAAATGTTAAATTGATGTGTTTTTCCTACTTAATCTGTACACTATTTCTTGTTTATACTGAGGTGACTGAAGGGCTGAAGTGCAGTAACAGTGTTTACTCATTTAGCCCGGCTTCAGATAAAGTCTTTGCTTGCTTGCTAATACTTAAGGGACTACCCCCCCCCAAAAAAAAAAAAAAACCTAAGCTATTTACTTTTTCCAAATGTTATTTCACAAATGTTTGAGAGTGATCATTTATGCGAAAATCAAAGATGAAGAGTAAGTGTGATGATATGACTTAAAATTTGTCTTATTGTTTATTATTGTGATTGAGTAATCTGAATGATAAAAAGCGGGGAATTGTTGTAGAAATTGAAACTCGTTGATCAGTGATAGTCATTGCAAGGGAATGCCCCGGTGTCTGAGGAATGCAGAGGGGGAGGATCTGCTTCTGTTAGAGACCTTGGATAAAAGAGGTATAAAATACGAGTCAGCCCTCCCCTTCTCGTCTCACTCATGGCACAGATTAACTCCAGTGTAATGACTGGGTCCTTCTTGCAAGAATAAATTCTTTTAAAAGACTGTTTGATTCGGAGTGTCTCTTACGCAGTGATAATGGTTGGTTAATAATTTTTTTGCCACAACATAGGAAAACAATAAAACTAGGTTAAAAAAAAAGTGAGCTGAAAGAAAATGTTAGCTGTCTATATGTTTAACCGTTCAATTGAGCTAACATTGATTTTAGCAAGCTCAGTAACATTAGCTAACTTTAGTTGACATTGACGCAAAACCGCCACAAGATCCACCTTGGTAAAGTTGGTTTTATATTGGACATTGGATATTCGACACATTCGAAAAATCTATTATGCAGCTTAACTTTTTGACCTGAGATTTCCTGTCAGGCTGTTCAGGATGGTGTTTTTAAGGGGGTTCCATTGAAAACTGGTGGGAGACAGTTTTTTCATGCACTTAGTTGTGCACGCAGTCCAGGATGGTCCCAGAGCATGAGCTGGAGCTTTTTGATCAAATAAATATGTTGGCCTGACATACCTGACACCTGGCCCTCTCCAGTTCCACAGCTGCCTCAATTCTTGTTCTCCATTCAGCAAAGTAATAGTCTGGCAATGAACTACTGTAGTGTCAAACAAGTTTTCTGGGACTACAAGGAAAACCCAAACATGGCAATTAAAGGGGGTCTTCTGAAATGAAAAACACACAGTAGATACACTGGTTGTGAGCACAGCTGAATGTGAAAGGGGATTTCAAGCGATGAATACTATTTTCACCACTGAGAAATCAGCTGAAGATTGTCAATGTGTCCTCTTTGATGTTCATAAAGTTAGTGGGTCCACCACTAGAGTTTTGGAACCCAACTAAGTTTGTTAGGAGGTGGGTGATGACAAGGAGGTCAGCAGACCATGCTGCCTGTAGACAAAGGCAGCATAAACCGGAGGAGACATTCTTATATTTTTGCATAAATCATGTAATAGAAAATAGGTGGTTTATTTATTGACAGTATTTACAGTAAAAGCACTGTAACCGCAACATTTACCATGCTGTTATCACTCTAATCTTAGTTGGAACAGGCAACAACACAAGCACTTTATCACCAGGCAGAAAAGGTCGAGCAACCGCTTTCCGATCAAACTGGGCTTTAATTCCGGCCTGCGCTGCAGCTAGAGACTCTTTAGCAAGAGAACAGGCAGTATATGATCGGCCTCAAAACTTACTAACATCCCGAAATTAATGTATTGGAGGTTTCGAATCCACCTCTAACATCTGTTCTTTTCGGAGTTTTAAAAGGTCCTCTAACATTAAGACCAAACAATTTTGCTGGACTAAACCTCAAAGATTCTTGTTCAATTTCACGCACAGCACACAGAACCAAGGGATCTCCCTCATTCCAATCCCTATCCGTCTCCAGGCAGTATTTAAGCAACATTGATTTCAGAGTCTGATGAATGCGTTCTAGTGTGCCTTGACTTTAGGGATGATGCACTGGCAACTCCATAATTTATAGAGAGAGAAAAAATAATTACTTATACAGACAGATCAAGGTACCAATTTTTTGTACAATCTTTGGCAGTCCTCATGTGGAGAAGAACTTAACTAGCACTTTAATAATAACAGATGCAGTGATTTTGTTTGTATAGGAATTGCTTCAGGAGATCTAGTAGCCACACAGATCATAAGCACAAACGGATTTACTGGTCTTGGACAATGAACCAGCACAATCCACTATTATGTATTCAAAAGGTTCTACCATCACCGTAATAGGAGAGAGTGAATCAGGGGATTCCCCCTGTGCCAGTTTCCCTACGAATTGACAGGTACAACAGTACTGGGCTACATATTTTTTCATCCCTGGCCGAAATAAATGCCTCTATCCTATAGTAGGTTTTTGCAACTCCCAAATGACCAGACAGCTGATGATCATGGGCAAAACACAACACGTGTTGATAAGAGGAAGGAACAACAATTTGGTAAACAACATTCCAGTCCAACTCTTGATTAGTTATAGCACACCACTTTTTCATCAGAAAGTCATTTTCAATAAAGAAATTGGTTCTCTTAACTGTAGCAATATCTGGAGACCACAGAAGCGAATGATTTTGTAAGAGACAAATCTTCATTCTGGGCAGCAATAATCTGCACACGAGTAACTGATAGTTTCAGGGAGTCAGTGTCTCCAGATGGAATCAAGTCCCTGGTTCAAAAAAATAAAGTGATGTGCTCTATGATAATCATTCAGTTTGATGGCAAGGCACATTCAGGCTTTTACAGACTGCTGGAAGTGAGCAACTCATCTTTCCAACAACAAAAGCCTTGTCAACCAATAGTAAATATAGTTATTTTCCTGATCGTTAGAATATCTGTGAATCTCTGGACAAGTGCTTTAATGCAGACAGGGTCGATATTCCTCTTTTGCAGCTGGTTGAACAAAATCTACATTTGGCATGAGCTTGTGGAACAACGTCCGGAAAAAACCGAAAGCCTCGTCTTCAAGCACTCTCACAAAGCCCCAACCTCTCTGACAGTTGCGGGATTGAAGTTCCCAGAGCCTCTGATGGTCTGGAAACGCCTTAGGAAGTCATCCTTATGCTCGTACACAGTGTTAACAGCCCGACTATGGTAGTTCCACTGTGTTGTACAGGCTCTGGGGAGTCTATTTGCAACCACTTGGTCGAGCACGGTGATTCACGGTGACCTGGAGGAGGAGGCAAATAAATCCACAAAGGTTGAAAAAAAAAAAAAAAAAAAATGCAGATCCTGGGGATGTGTGATGTTACCTATTATACAAAAAAAATATATATATATATATATATATATACACATACACACTAATAATGAAACCAGAGGGAAAATTGACATGAGTGGAGCCATGAAAAGAATCAAAACAAATCTAACTCACTTCTTTAACCTTCTAATCTCATTAAGTTGTCAGACCAAACAAAACCACAATAAAGAAATAAAACCGTATTCAGCGTTTGAAACGGCAATATCTAAACCGTTCTACCTGATCTCAAAACACCTTAAGTACAGGGGTTTGCACTCACTCCTAACCTAGGGTGTCTAATACAAATAAGAGTCTAAATGATGCATGTGTCACGTGACATCTTACCTGTCCAGTTTTCCACTCTAGTTAGAAGAGCAGTGAGTAATTTAAATAACACCGGCAAAGAAATTAGCAAGCAGAGTCACAATGAGCCAATGACAATACACACAACCAGGCGCTAACATGCAAAGCAGTCATCGATAGAAAAAGCTACAAACCTATGAATTCAACAAGCTTTTAAAGGGTATGAAGTGCCATCCATTGGTGGAGAGTGGAGATGATGTCATCAGGGTAATGAAGATTGGCAGCTCAGAGAACCAATAACAGCAACCTAATCAGAGTGTGTGAAAGAGAGGGAGGCGGAGAAAGAAAAACAAGCATGCATACACATACATGGGGACCTAATGCTAATTATGAGATGAAGAGTGTCAAAGTAGTCATAGTCATAAAAATGACAAAATAATGTGTGTTTATTGCTGTAAATGGTATATTATACCAAGGGATTTGAGATACAATACTCAAATCTTAATTTATAACATGATAAATACTGACGTTAATGATTTTATTGAAACTACGTTTTATAATTTTGTACAAAAAAAATAATCAGACGTGGGCTTCCTAAACATTGATTTCAATCGTCTCTGTGTTTATTTCGGTGCAAAAACACCTGCTGATTCTTGTATCATTCGGTTCAGGAACTTCTTTTCTACCAATAGACCTTAATATCAATCCGGCAATCAGGTCAACACCAGTTAAGGCAAAAACAAATAATACACTGTAAAACCTAACACTGAAAGTCACTAAACGAAATGAGTTGTCTTAACTTATTTTTAAAAAAAAATTTAATTTCACTCAATAAAAAATGTGATATTAACTCAAAAACTCAGAACTTAAACTGAAAAAGTTATGAATAACCATTTTGTTATTTTAGCTCTAAATATTTAACCTGAATTTAATTAATTTAGTCTAGTTTATGTTAATGGTTGAAAATAAAAATAATGTTAAAAGTAAATTAGAAACCAGCAGGTGGGTTTACTTCCTAATTTTAAATAATATTTTTCAAGAAACTAATTTTGTATAAGGCCTATACTTTTATACTTTTCATAGCTAATGAAAAACACGTAAATAAATACATTTAAAGTTTTCAGCTTCATTCAAAGCCTATATTTAGGTCCCTGTGATGTCATTGATTTTAATCATCACCGCGTTCTCCCTTCTCCCTCGGAAAAACCCGCGCATTTATTTCAACAGGCGTAATCTGCCCATCCCCCACAGCTTCACGGAACTCTCAGTCACAAAATCAGGATGGCGGGCATGAAGAGAATTCGCCTTTGATTTAACAGGTAACGTTAAGCACGGAAAACTTCATCCTTTTTATAGCACTCTTGAACGTTTTAACGTTGTATTGTAGTGACTCTTCATCTTAAGAAGAACGAATAGCTAAGTTAGGGTAATTTGTGTCATGTCATATTTACTATAAGGTAACGCGACATTGCAGAGATATTATAATTTTTTTGGATCAGCGGCAGTAGTTAATGTGCTGTGTGAGTACACGACAGTTTTGTCAGTGGAAAAGTAATTTATATTTTTGTGTGTTTTCTCACATTTTGGCATAGACAAGCGTGTCCCTGTGCATTTTTGGATATTTTTCAGTGAGGAGACTGATTGACTAACACTGCAAAAACTAAATAAATAGGCAATACAAGCTGACCGATTATTTTATTTATTATGCTGTGAGTAAACCACAGATTTGTCAGTGGAAAAATAATATTTTAGTATTTTCTCACATTTTGCATAGTACGTGTTCCTCGGGCATGGATATCCGTGAGGAGACAACCATAGGCCGTCTTTCACACGGCAAAAACTAAAGAAAAAGGTACTACAAGCTGACCTATTCTATTGTTTATTATGCACTACAGTTTTATCAGGGGAAAATTAATCAATAATTGTGTTTTTTTTTCTTCACAGTTCGGCATAGACAATAGACAAACGTATCCTGTACAATTGCATATTTGACACAAAGGAGACTGACATTCATTTACGCGGTAAGTTACGAACTAAAGAGAAAGCTATAAATATTCCTTTTTAGACGCTATAAATATTCTTTTTCTAAGCTGGTGCTCAGGAAAACACGTAATTGCCGTTAATGAGGTTAAAATGACGGATTGGTTTGCTAGTGTTAGTTAAAAAGACTGACAATATGTGCTTGTCATGTTTTCTAATTTCGCAATAACAGATCACTGTCATGCTATTGAAATGCAAACTATGCCCATTTGTCTGCTCTGTCAGACTAAGTCTGTTAAAACTTTACAGACTTTACCATTTTGTACATTCAACAGTATGTCCGATACCATGTCTGTATGAAGGCTGCATGTGTACATTCAAATCATACAATTCCCTGAAGATACACTTGACAAGATTTCATCCTGAGAAGGAAGAGACACATGGCTGTGAAAAGTCTATGGAATTCCACTGTCCTTTGTGCACATTGAAGCAGCCATTTGTAGAACAGGACATGTTCGGTCACCTCATGAAGTCATTTGAAAAAATTTGAAATGGTGACATGTCCTTATAGAAATTGTAATTTCCAGACAAATAATTACTCCACATTCAATTCACACAAATGGAGGGAGCACCACGATGCTTCAGAATACAATGATTTGATAGTCATAAGTGAAGTTTCTGAGCAGCAGAACAGTGGATCTGAAGATAACCAAGAGGTATCTGAAACTCATTCTGTCTTGGAGCCAACTGTGTTAGACACTGGTCAATTATTTGACCTGCTTCAGCACAGTTTGGCTGCTTTGTTCCTCAAAATGCAAACAATATTGCATGTCTCTGAAAAAGCTGTTCAAGAAATTGTTGAACAATTAGATCAGCTGTTTCAGTTATCAAAGCCCTTGATCAAAGCTGCGGTCAGTAGAGTACTTCCTGAAAACCAGTGCTGCGTCCCTGAATCAGTTGTAGATGAAATTGTTGAGGCAGTGTCAGAGAATAATGTACTTCACAGATCCACAACTAAACATGCAGTTCTTTCAACTGCTAAAAGGAGGAAGACATATATTGAGCACAAATTTCCATTTGTGAAGCCTGTTGAGTACTTCATTGAATCAAATCACACCTGCATGTATGTGCCAATTCTCTCCAGTTTGCAGGAGTTGTTGAGAAAACCAGATGTACTTGAAAAAGTCCTGGAGACTTCACCTTCACAAGATGGACGTTATGCAACTTTTTGGGATGGCACTTGTTGTGAAGAAAATCCCCTCCTCTCAGATGACAAACTAAAGTTTGCTCTCATACTTTACATTGATGATTTTGAGGTTTCAAATCCTCTGGGTACGTCTCGTAAAATTCACAATGTGTGCGCAGTGTATTGGCATTAGCTAACATGTCGCTCTGCACATCACACCATACAACTTGCTGTTTTATGCACTTCCAATGACCTGAGACATTTTGGCTATTCTAGGGTTCTTGAACCCTTACTAAATGATCTCAAGACTCTTGAAGGAGAAGGTGTTTACATTGAGTCTCTTGGTGACTGTGTAAGGGGTTCAGTTTTTGTTGTGGTGGCAGACAATCTTGCTGCGCATGGCTTGGCTGGCTTTAAAGAGAGTTTCAATTCCTAAAATGTTTGCAGATTTTGCCTCAGTCCTAAGACAGACATACAGACTTCAGAAGTGACTACTGGTAACTGTGAGTTAAGGACAAGAGAAAATCATGACACCTTAGTCCAAGCACTTAAAAAGGATGGAGATCATCTTGATTATGGGGTAAAGAGTTCTTGTGCCCTGTCAGATTGCCTTGCTTATTTCCATCCCATCACAGGGTTTCCACCTGATATATTACACGATTTGCTTGAAGGTGTTGTACCTGTTGAAATCGCACTTTGCTTAAAAGCATTGATTTCCAAGAAATATTTTTCTTTGGATGATTTCAATAAGGCAATTGTGTCCTTTCCTTTTGAACATTCTGACAAGACTGAAGGTCCACATCCGATTCCCAAAAGTTTTTCAACCCGGGGCACTATAGGTGGAAATGGTCACGAGAACCACACCTTGCTGAGATTATTGCCTGCTCTAATTGGACACTGTCCCAGAGGGTGAGAAATGTTGGGACATTTTGATGGATTTAAAAGACATAGTTGATTTATCACTATGTCATTCATTTGATGATGCGACACTACAGTACTTTGCTTGCAAAATTTCTGATCACAGACAACTATTACAGGAAGTGTTCCCTAACTTTGTGCTTCGCCCTAAACACCATTTCATTGAGCACTATCCTCACCTGATTAAGTGCTTTGGTCCTTCGGTACATCTCTGGACCATGAGATTTGAAGGGAAGCACAAAGTTTTCAAGAAAATTGTGCATGACGCGAACAACTTCAAAAACGTTTTGAAAATGCTTGCAGAACGACACCAAAAGCAGATGGCTTACTATCTGTCCTCTCCAGCCTTTTTTAAGCCTGAAATCCAAACCACAAACATGAAATCTGTCTTAGTAGCCACATTGCCAGAAGATGCACAGGCATTTATATCCAGTATCACTGACAGCAACACCGTTTACTCTGCTGATCAAGTGATCATTGATGGGACACTTTTTAGACCGGGCATGTTTGTTTGCACAGGGCTACATGGAGGGCTGCCTCAGTTTCATGAGATATGGCACACTTTACTGTTTGATGACAGTGTTTATTTTGTGCTGAAGATATTTGAATCAAACTATGTAGAACACTTGCGTAGTTCTAAGTTAGTTGTAGACTCTGGAGGAAAGGTCTTTGTGAGATCACCAAATGAGTTGCATGACAGTATTCCTTTGACTGCTTACAGGGTAAAAGGCCAAAAAATCCTTACCACAAAGAGGTTCATCTCACTCTTGGATCGACAGTAGCCTGCTGCTGCATTGCTGATCACTACACCTGAGGGTCAACTGTAAGTGCCTTAAAGATTGTAGATGCATCTTCTACAAAACAAATTTTGATTACTTGATAGTTGCCAATTAGCTGATCAGTTTTGTGGCAAAATATTAATTTTATTTATTATTATTATTATTACTGCAAAAGCCCCTGTAGTATGATTATTATTTTTTTTATGCTTACAGATTCCAACTCGAAATGAGCGCATCAGATAGCACATTAAAGCCGAGGGTGATAATAGATCCTACGAGTACCCGTAAAGTAGTTTTGCCATCTCAACCTGAGACAGCCAGTGAACTTTTGTTGCATCTAAAAACAAACCTCAATGTGAGTTATGATTTTAGGCTACAGTTTGAAGATCCTGAGTTTGGAAATGCATTATGTGATCGAGAACATTGATGATCTTCCCTCCAAAGCAACTGTGAAGCTCATCAAAACACTTGAGCTGGATATCCATTCTACTGACACAGAAGACACAGCGTTGGCTTCGGACACATCATCCTCTTCTAAACGCACAAGCAGGTGGCCTGATGTGTTTGATCTGCCAACATTTTCGTATGACGTTGAGTTTGCCTTGAGAGAGGGCAATTCTGAATATTTTAAAGAAGGAAAGCATCTTAAATTGACAAGGGATCAAAAACATAACATCCTTGAGAGAATGATTGATACAAATTACAGCTTCAAGGCATACCCAACTGATACTGAGTTTGCTCAAGCAGCTGAAGCCCTGGTGAACAAACACCCCTGTTTGAAGGAAAATGGCTCAAGAACCGGTCATGATGGATGGAAAGTGTCCTTGAAGTTCAAAATGGGTAATTATAGAAGCAAACTTCGGAGATCAGGAATGCAAGAAGTTGCCATCAGTGGGTGCAAAAAAAGCAGAAGCAATCCAGATGCAGAACATAGTCGTGCAAATATTAAACGCCCTAGACGAGCAGAATTCAACTTCCTCCCCAACCTTCCTCATGGGTCAGATGAACTTTCTTTGGAACATTTACGTCTAAATATGATGGATTAACTTAAAAAGAAGGACCAAGATGTCATGCTGAATTTATTTGTATAGCGCCTTTCACAGTTAGTTGACCCAAAAATGCAAATTGTGTCACCAGTTACTCAACCTCATGTCATTCCAAACCTGTAAGACTTTTATTCATCTTCAGATCATAGTTGAAGATCTTTTGAAATCTTGGAGCTTTGTCCCTCCAATGACAGCCTACACAACTACCACTATCAAGGTTTAGAAAGGTAGTAAATCCATGTGACTACTTGATTATCCACAAACAATGCACATCCGTAGCTTCATAAACTAAGTTTTAACCACGAGTCACAGGGATTACTTTAGTGATGTCTATCCTACCTTTCTAGACCTTAAGGCCCGATCACACCTAAAGCATTTTTCAGGTTCAAAAACGCGAGGCACATAGCACTGCCATTTTCTATGCTGCTAAGCAACCACCGAGTCCGCTGTCCTGTCAGTCTAATTGCGAGCGCTCTTAAAAAAAAAACGCAATGACGTCGGGCGCCTTTTCTGCTCAAACTTGCTTTTTTTTTCAACTGCAAAAATGCGAGGTGCAGCAGGCGGTAAAACGCATAAACAGCACGCACAACACTCACTGCCATAGGAAAACAATTGAAAAAAGGCGCCTCTCACTGCAAAAAAAAAAAACGTGTTAGGTGTTATCAGGGCCTAAAAGTGCTAGTTGTGTAAGCTGTCAGTGGAGGGAGAAAAGCTCTCTGATTTCATTAAAAATATTTTTGTATCCCAAAAAAAGTCTTACAGGTTTGGAACATCATGAGGGTGAGTAATCAATAACAAAATTTACATTCTTTGGGTAAACTAAAATCTTCTGAAGCAATACAATCAATTTGTAGGATAATTAGACTGAAAAGAAATATGATCAACTATTTAAAATAGATTGAATTTGAAAAAAAAAAATCAACTCCTCCATACACAGCCTAGGGAAAAACTGGTAATATGGCAGCACAAACCTCAACTATCATCAAACTGTGATTCGGTTCTCACACATCGTATTGCAAACATCATGACATCCTAGAATCAGTGAGGTTTTATGTAATATTGAGTGCCAAAAAAAAATTTCAGGCTGATAGGCAGAGTAAATCATTTCAGTTTGTTCATTCAAAGTGACTATTGCTTCAGATATACCTGTCAAGACTTGAAAGTTCTGATCATCATTAACTTTCCTTATATGAGCAAAAAAAAAGCTGAAAAATTCCTTGCAATATCTCTGTGTTCCAAAGATGTTCAAAAGTAATGCAGGTTTAGATTGACATGCTGTTAAAGTAAAACATTTTTTATGTTTGGTGAATTATTTTTAAAACCCACTTGTACTTATGCTTATGTTGCCCAAAATAATTTCCCTGTTATGCAGGTTTTTATGGAAGAGTCACATAATTACTAATACTATTGCATGGAATTAAGGTTGCAATGCTTGAAAGTTTTCTTATCATGAGTTATGAAAATATTTCATCCATAAATGTTTAATTGTGAATTAAATTATGCTATGTTTTGTGTTTTGTCTTTAAGGACAAGAATGACATTCATGTCAGACGAACTACTGCTCTGGCAGGTTTACCAGTTTATCTAAAAGAAGACTCTGCAGATGTTTTCAAGACACACAAGGTATGAAATATTATATTGCAACAATTTAACCTTTTAGTTAAAAGCTTTTAGTCCACGGAGGCGGAGACGTAACCTAATGCCTGTTTACAAGACAGTCACATTGGCACATATCTGATTTATATCTGATTTATTTCCACATATGAACGAGGCCTGAAACCAATTTCGAAATATCCGAATGCATGCAATTTTTTTCCTGTTTACACTGTCATAGAACACATCCGATCTGTGTCACATATGAGTAAAAAATCTGAATTGGGTCACATTTCACTGACAGAAACTGGATTTATTCCACATTCAATTTGATTTCTAAATAAAAAAATAAGGCTGTGGTGTTAATTTTAAAGGATTAGTTCACTTTCAAATATAAATTAGCTCATGATTTGCTCACTCTCAAGCCATCCAGGTGTATATGACTTTCTTCTTTCAGACAAATACAATCGGAGTTATATTACAAAATATCCTGGCTCTTCCAAGTTTTGGCAGTGGATTGCAACCAACAGACTGAAGCTCAAAAACGTGGATCCATCCGTCATAAACGAACTTCACGCGGATCCGGGGTGGTTAATAAAGGCCTTCTGAAGCACGATGAGTTTGTGTAAGTAAAATATTAATATTTAAACTTTATAAAGTAAAATAACTAGCTTCCGGCCAAATGAACATATGGATTCCACTTATGCGAGTAATGTGACGTACTGCTGATATTTTTGCTACGCCATGATGCACTACGCTACTTCTGAAGTCACAAGTTGCGCTTTAGGGGCAAGTAGACTGCGTTTGGCTGGAAGCTAGAATTTTACTTTGTAACGTGTTAAATATTAATATTTTTCTTACACGAACTCATCGTGCTTCAGAAGGAAGCCGCGTGTAGTTCGTTTATGATGGATGGATCCACGTTTTTGAGCTTCAATCTTTTGGTTGCAATCCACTGCCATTATAAAACTTGGAAGAGCCAGGATATTTTGTAATATAACTCTGATTGTATTTGTCTGAAAGAAGAAAGTCATATACACCTAGGATGGCTTGAGGGTGAGCAAATCATGGGCTAATTTTCATTTGAAAGTGAACTAATCCTTTCATAGGATTCATAGCCTGTTCTATTGGTTGTATATCTTTTTACTTTCCTTTTGTTCTGGAACATTTAGCTGATACACCTAGTATGAGTACCTAGTAAAGTACTACACTGTAAAAAAAAATGTGTGTAAAATACGGTAAAATACCGGCAGCTGTGGTTGCCAGAACTTCACCGTAAAATATATGGGGACAATGCATAACACTTTACGGAATGCTTTTTGGCAACTGTAAATTTTACAGTTGAGAATTGTTTGTTATTTACGGTAAATTACTCTGAAATAAAACAGATATAATGTAAACCTGTTTACAGTAATTTACTTTAAAAATAGCAGCTGTAAATGTAAACTTGTTTTACGGTAAACTACTTTAACAAATAACAAGTATACTTTAAACCTACGTACGGTCTATCTCCGTAATAAATACAATACAACTGTATGACATATTATAGTATTTTATTGTAAAGGTCAGTTTTACAGAAATTTACCGGCAGCTGTGGTTGCCAGAATTTCACCGCAAAAAATACAGTACAACACATAAGTTATTACAGTTAGTTGCCATAGATTTTAAAGTCAACAGTCAGAGGACATTGTAAATTACTAAATTAACTATTAAATACCACCCATTGTAAATCATACTACCCATTGTAAATCAAGGCACAGACTATCATTAATAGACTTTAAAGAACCTGTTTTTTTTTTTCCTTCTTCATACAGGCACTGTGTTATAATAGTTAGAGCTGATCAACTTGTTCAGTATACTCACAAAGATGTGTTGATCCTGGAAAAAATGCATGTGTCCATAATAAATGAAGGATAACCAATGGTGGAATAAACATCAATCAGCAACACTTGCTCTGGCTGAACAATAGTAATGAGTCCACGCTTGACTGAAGATATGGGACTGTGTCGGTTCGAAAAACTGGAAACGTAAAGCGTGCATCGCCACGGGTACTACCTGAGGACTCACACGTAGTCACTGTGGACTGGTATAATCTCTCTGCAGGAAACAGACACAAATAGAAGTTAGTTAGATACAGCCCATGAGCATTATGGCTACAAAGAGATAAGTCTTCTTTTGCTGAACTGAATTCCAATTAACGCCACTCTGATAATCAATAGAGTATCAGGGCAAAAGCTTGAAAGAAATCTCAGCACATATCACAAGCATTTGTTTCACATCTGTCAGGTTGCAGCCTAAATACACAGTTGCATCCACTTAAGCAATCCGACAATCATCATATTTGTTACAAATCATCAAATGAGACCAGTTACCAGCCAAATACATAAAGGTGGTGAAAATTCACTGAACTATACCATTACTTACCAATTATCCTTAAGACTGGTGTCTGAATTATTGGCTCCAGACTTATTGAAGAGAGGTGGGACATAGTCTTTGAAGAATGTTTAGCAGGTGTTGTTGTGTTCATTGTGTTTTGACGTGATCGTCTCTGCAAGCAGAAAAACACAAGATATATATATATTTTGCATTGAAGAAAATTTGATTTTTGTTTGTATATGCTGTTAAAAGGCATTATTCACGGCGCCATCTATGATTTTTAACATGATTGGTGATCTGCAGGTTGACGGTATGTCTAGCAATATTGCCAAACTGATATTCGTCCAAGTGCAAGACAACTTTAGTAATATGATGTTAAAAGTTAAGAATCTGATCAGAAAGTACACCAAGATTGTTAACATAAACATTAAACTATTAAACAGTTGAGATCAAGCATATGGACCTCTGTCTTAAGAAATTTGAGACATTTGGAAATGTTTTACAAGGAAAGATTATGAAAAGATTGCGAATGAAAGACTGAAAATTGTAGTACTGCAATTTTGTCCATATCAATGACAATAGAGTTAAAATAGATGAGCAAGTGACCAAAACTTAACACGTATGATATGACAATTATTGATGCAAGGCAGTTCCAGTTTAAAGCTTATAAATTAAACGAAAAAATCAGAGACTTGACCATCCCCCATTTCTGCAAAGTTGGCAGCACTGAATTATACTGCCGTGCCATGTTAAGGAAAGGGTTAAATTATTTAGTAGTACTTAAAAACTATTTTGTAAGGAAGTCATTAATGTATGTTGAATAGTACAATTTACCGCTAATTATACTCTAAAGGTATCTAATCCAAAAGGAGACTCGCAAGAAAAAGAGATTGATGAGGTCCATGCCACGTAAAACCACTTGTAGACATAAGAGGAGATAAAAGAAAATACATTGTCCTAAATAAGAAAAATTTGTTTCAAGTATGTCTTTCAATCTTCTAAATGCAGTTTGTAAATTACATGTAATAAATACATGGCTATATTCAGTGAAAAACAAACAAGCTTTGCCTCACCTGGTAGAATACAACATGTTGCAGTAACCAAAGTACGTTTCCATGCAAGGCCTGGTGATGCAATCCTGGTCTCTTTACACGGTTTCCTGTTGATCCCTACTGCTGCAGTTCAGCAAAGCAGATATGACAAAAAATATATATCTTTAAAAGTAAAATAAAAATAAATAAAGTAATAAACTGTTGAAATAGATAATAATCTTACCTTTTTTTTTTGGTGTCACAAAGATGCAAGTTGTTTCCTCCAAGTCAATGACAACTCATGAGTTTGAAAGCAATGCCTAAAATGTGACAAAAGTGAAAGTCATCTTTTACACTTATGATGAAAAGATAATTTTCACCACAGAAGAGTATCCAGCTAGTTTTTGTAGAAAGACAACTTACTTTTAACAAAGAATTTGATAGTGTTCAGTTTACTTACTTTAAAGTAGTTTCTTGCCACCAGCCATTAACCTAATCTCAAGGGTAAAAAAAAAAAAAAAAAAAGAGGCCAGAAAATGTTTTCCAACAGTTTTATTAACCTCAGCATGTGGACAGCCAAACACTCTGAACCCCATATATCAAATGACAAACTTTTCAAAAGACATTTGCCAAATTTAAATGCATATTACACTATATGCAGGTAGTTTAAACAAATCAAAACTACGCATTATCAAAGTTTTTGGTAAAAAGTTGTGGAATAAACCAGTTTGTCAATTTAACAGAACCAAAAAACAAAGCTTATTAAAGCAGTAACATTAAAGGAACACGCCAACGTTTTGGGACTTTAGCTTCTTCACCGTATCCCCCAGAGTTAGATAAGTCCATACATACCTTTTTCATCTCCGTGCATGCTATAACTCTGCCTGACGCACCCACCGCTAGCCTAGCTTAGCACAAAGACTGGAAGTAAATGGCTCCAGCTAGCATACTAATCCCAATGAGTGACAAAATAATGCCAACATTTTCTTATTTATATGTTGCGATTTATAAAGTCACAGCGTGTACAAATAACAAGATCATATGAGACACAGCCATCTTTTAACCGTATACATACTGGGAACTATATTCTCAGAAGCCGAAGCACTGCTACTTGCTAGCCTGCTGAAAGATAAGCCTGCAATATCTGATGTCTGTCAGAAAGAGTAAGACAGAGGTTTTTGAAATTCTTTAAATTTCTTGCACATCTCTTAAAATAACTATGCTTACTTTCGAAGCGCATAGTCCATAGTCTGATCAAGGGGCCAAATTTCAGGATCAGTGCTGGGTAATGACGTATATAATGGTGCTTTGGTTTCAGGTTAGTTTCTGGGAATAGAGTTTTTCTCAACTCTAAATATTCTTGAATAAGAACATTAAGATATGCAACCTGAGGGACAGAGATTTTCTGAGCACATATCAAGTCCACAATGTCTTTCAGCAGCAGAGTCAACTGCCACACATCATCTGTTCTATCTTTCACATTGTCACCAATTATGAGAGGCAACAGTCTTAAAAAATTCCAGTTCTGTATTGCGTTTCCTGAGAGTTTAGCTGCTTGAGGGTTGACCTCACATGGCTTAGCAGAAGCATCAGAGGCATAGTATTTGAACTGTTTAATGCACCGATTCAGGGTGGAGTATGTGAACCATGCTTTTTTTTTTATGAAATACTTAAGATAAAGTGCAACATCATAAGACAAAACACCCTCAAAGATGTCATGTCCTAGACAAGGTGGCAAACCTGGCTGACACACATTAAAGTATTTCAAGGAATTGAATACTGACTTGAATTTTACTCCTTCCACTTGTGTATCTTCAGTCTGGATGCGATCTACAGCTGAATTGTAGCTCTCAATGGTGCGGGCTGGTCCACATAGATTAGAATCGTCACCCTGAAATTCAGATCGGGTTATTAGACAGTATCTACAGAAATGTTCTGTGCGGCTGAAATTTTCAGTGAAGCCACCAATGCAATGCAAACCTAGATTATCTCCAGCAATGCAAAACAAGGTTCCTTTGACTACGGTTTCATCTGATACCGCAATCCCATTCTCCTCCAATTCCTTTAAGTCTGCAAGTAAATCAGAGAACAACTTAGCATGCCCAAATGCTTTGAAATCTTTCTCTCTGCACAATAAAACAAGTGGCATGTGGTTTGTGTCAGACCGTACATGAAGTGGCAAATTAGCAACAGATAAATAAACGGCTAACACTTTGTCTCGTCTTTGCAGAGCCTAAAGGGTTTACGACTTCAAAGGCATCCTGGTATAGTACTAGCTTCAAACCTGATGGATTTTGGACAAAAAAGTCATTGGATTTGAAAATCTGACCATCACTATATAAACAAATAAACAAACATTTCGAAGAAAAAGATCATTGAAATCATCTGATGTGTCCATACCACCTTCATCTGTACCTGCTGCAACAAATTCAGGGCCAGAGTCATGTATTTCAGTTGGAGCAGATGATGCATGAGGCGAGTCTCTATACAAGTCACTGATACTGCTTTCTGTAAAATCTCTGTGTTTCCGTGACATGTGGGAGGTAAATGAAGATTTAACCTTAAAAACATCTGTGCATCCTCTCACTGGACAACTCACGGCACGTCCTTCCACAATATGGTCTTTCAAATGTGATATTAGAGCTTTAGCATCTTGGCACTGACGGTCACGCAACGCCACTGCACATTTAACAACGGTAAAAACCGTCCCGACAGTAACGTTAACAGGCTCATTTACATTATGTTTTCGGTAAAAATGAGCCTTGAACGATGCATATGTACAGAAACTCTGTTTGCAGTCGGCTGCAATGCACTTAAATAAACAACGTGGTTCATTTCGATGAAGTTTGCAGTGAAGTACATACCCCTTAATGATTTGACTGACTTGCCACAGAAACTGCAACTAAACATAGCCAATCTTGGTAAAATAACTACAACAGGAGTAGGGCTAAACGTTTTTTTATCAGTCTGTATCCATTTTGTCAGGCTTACCTTAAAAATAAATGTTGAGTCCCCAGAAGTCGTGTTGTGCCACCATGTAACGTTATTCCCACAGATTGTATGCGTGCTAAAATGGCGCTGACTGAAATATAAAACAACATCGACAGTTAACGTTGCTTGAGCAGTGCACGAGTCTTATTGCTCCCTCTTTCTAAATTAGCGAGTTGCTGTGTCCATTATTCTGTAATGTTTTGAAAATAAGCATAGAAAAAAAATTAAATGCGTAACGTTATACCTCGCGTTAGCACGCAGTGTTATCGCTTCTCTTTTCCAGCACCTTCTACATTAATTATTTTGTAGCATACTCTTAAGAAATTTTAAAATAATCATAAAAACAGGATAAATGCAAGTTAAAATGGGATAAAGATAAAATGGTATCAGTACACTCTGTTAGAAGTGAACGATTATCTCTTTCTCCTCACACTCACAATTTGAAAGTTACCCTGTATTCTAAATTTTGTAAAGAAGAGTAAATTTATTAGTGTTGCACTCACCACTTGCATGCAGATCAAGCCGAAGCAGCGCAGTTCACGTGACCTCAAAAGCGGGAAGGTACTCCTCTCCGTGTGCGTGTTTGGCGCTTTGCCAGTTGATGGTCTTCTTGGTTTTTCATGCTTTTGACAAATGTCTCAATGCCGCTTACTACTAGCAAACTATTTATTAATAATTAACCACACAAAATTTCGCAATTAACGTGCAAGATACATGATAGGCCTAAGCCTTTTCTTTTCTTTCTTTTTTCTTTTATTTATTTTTTGCCTGTTGCCAGGCGCCCCTGGTTGTTGCATATCTTTTCACAAAAGAACATTACACAAAAGTAAAGTAAATTACAGTCTATTTAAACATGTTTTACCTTAAAATTGACTTATTTAACAAACACATAGCATTTTTTTAACTTCTAATTACTGTAGAATTTAGGGTATGTGTTTGTTGAATTTTGAAAGGTTATATATTGTAGATTTTATAGGACACAAAATGTGTAATTTACGCAGAATAATACCTTTGATTTTAGGGTAATTACTTGCTTGTGAATTTAAGGTATTTTCCCATTAATTTTACAAAAACAAATCTATTTTCACAGTAAGAATGCATGTTTTTTACATATTAGGAGAGTAAAAATTAAAGTCATGTACCATTTCTTAAATCACAGTAATTTATTGTATGAAATACGGTGATACATTATTTTGGTTTAAACAGTCTGTTACTGTTGCTATTTTACAGGTTTTTACTGTAGTTTTCACTGAAATTTTTTACAGTGTAGTATTTTTCCAAAGAAAACCTTGTAGATTAACAATTTTGTTAAATGTATTGTTAAAATTAGAAGTATTACATTTTTGTAAATATTACAGTCAATTGAACTTTGCTGAGCATGTCCATTTTTCAAGGCTTTGTTGTCATTCATGAAAATTTGGTGTCTGCCCTGACTATAGCCTGTTTGTTTTGTAGATTTGTAAAGACATGCATTAACAAAGATTTATTTCAAACCATTTAGAGAGAGGATCTTGACCAGGCACAAAAGGCAGCAGTTGCCATCATTGCTGTCGAGGAAGAGGTTGAAAAGTTGCCTTTCAACCCACAGGATTTTCTGATTGTCCTTGAAGATGAGGTGGTAATGTCTGCAAAGTCCTGGGTTAGTGCACTGGTGCTGATTTTTGGGCTACTCTATGCCCTTCACATAAGCTACCCAAAGAAGCTGACCGTGTTTTTTGAGTTCATACAGAAAGTGCTGCTAAATCTTGAAGATGGGAAGGCCAGGCCGAAGTTGCTTGCACTTAAAAATGAACTTCTGATTGACTAATATGGAATCCATGCTGTTTCTGGTACCATTAGGCAATTGAGTTTGCAGTTTATAGAATTTTAAGCAGCAGTTTTTCAGTTCTCTTACGAGAGGTTCTCTCGTATTGCGTAAGCTAGCTTACGCTACGGGAAAGATTAATCTTTTCTGAGATATTGAAGCCAAAAAATTATCCTTAATTTTGTATCCATTGTCAACGCAGTGCAGCAGCTGCATACCTTGAGTGGGCTAGCTAGCGAGCTCATTGGTTGCTCTGCGGCAACTGCTGCAGCCTATAGACGAACTTGAGTGAACTTGCGTCCAATGAGAGGCTCAGCGCTCACTGTATCAAAGCCCGCCAGAATGGGCGTGGCTAGAGTGCATATAAGCGTAAGTTCGTAGGCTGGAACCCTGGTTTTCATTGAATGAAGCGAAAGTCGCTTGGACATGTTATTGGACATTATTATATAACACTGCCATGTTATATAATAATTGATTTATATATTAATGGCACGTTCTACTGATATATATATTCTGTCAATAATAAACAGCTTATTTTAAGGACATTTTAGACCTGTCAAAATAATTCATTTTCTGGATGCTGATGCGTTGGGTTGATGAATGAACTATCTGACATGGCACCTATGAATCACGTGCAGGAACAGAAAATAGCTGATTGCTTAAACCGCTTGTATGATATTAATCTCAGTCGGATTGCCACAAAATATGATAATAACCTTTTTTTTCTTTTTTTTTTTTATATACTAATTTTTGACTTTTTAATACCAAAACTGACATACTTTTGTGAATAGAATCCCTGAAATGATCCACTATTTTGCTCTGACAATTTTAGAGTGTGTGGTTCTGGGTTTAAAAATTGAGACTGACCTGTTAAAGGGATAGTTCAAAATCATTTACTCACTTCGTGTTGTTCCAAACCTGTATTAGTTTTTCTTCTGTTGAACACAAAAGAAGATATTTTGAAGAATGTTGACTAGACAGTTGACGGTAATAATTGATTTTCATAGTATTTTTCCCCACTATGCCAGTCAATGGTTTGATTACCAACATTCTTCAAAATATCTTCTTTGTGTTCAACAGAAGATACTCATACAGATATGGAACAACTTGAGGGTGAGTAAATGATGACAAATGTCATTTTTGGGTGAACTATCCCTTGAACGTGTTTTACTCCAAATGTTACACAGTAGCCCAGTAAGAGAATGAGACCGTCTACCGAAATGTTATATAATAATTGATTTATATATTAATGGCATGTTCTACTGATATTTCATTTTCCTAATAAAGTTATACAAATCATTGCACTGAATTGACTTGTTAATTGTTGCTACACTCAGGCTCTTGTGGGACCCCCATTCATTTAAATGTTTTATGCTTTCTGGACATGCGCATCATAAAAAAGAGGCCTGTTTTACAAAACTTTAATAATTTTCCCATAAATGTGTCATATATCACTGAAAATGGGAGAATCTCGGCTTTAATGTAGTATATGGCTCAAAGTCTGGATAATTATGTTTCAAATGTGTTGCAGTTTTAAAAATAAGCTTGTTTTTAAATTGGAATTTCTCAAAAACATGATTTTCTGAGCCTGAAATTCAGCAAATCTTTGACATAGCCTTACTCGGTCAATATTAAAGATATCACGGTTATATTTTCACATTATGAAGGATGATTTTATGTAGAAAACAGTGGACCACAAAAACAAATGACTAGCTGTGTTTTCACTGGCGGGGTCACATTTGGCTCATATTTGGTCGGTTTAATGTCAGAAATGTGAAGCTTATTATTTTATAAAAGCACTTATATTAATTCTTATGTTAAAACTCATGTATATTTGGAACTGTAAAGTTGTTTACATTGTCCTTTTCCGGTTTATTGACATTACATCGTCATATGGCACGGAGCGTGTGCTTCAATCTGCCCAAAACAACTCCTGTATGAAACAGTCCACAAGTCCCTCAGTGATGCTCATTTCATTAAAGTCATTATCAAAGTGTGTGTTGAAAACACAGAAGACGCGTTCAATCAAATATAATCATTTCTGCATGAAAATCACATCCAAATCACACGCGGTCTTTTCCAATAGCTGGTGCGCGATGTGGATTTGAAGTTTAGACATAAAACTAAAAGTTTCCTCGTCGCGTGTTTTAGTCTCCAGATAAAGCGCAGAACTCCTGCTCTGTGTTCACATTGTTTTCACTCCATTAAACTGTTTTATCGCTCCAGTTTTGCTCTAAATGTGAGAGGAGAAAACACAAGCGCGAGCGGCTCTCGGAGGCACACAGACGCTGTCACGAGCGGATTGAGTCTTTCAGGTTCTCATGAGGGTTTTAAGAGCGCAGCGCCGCTCAGTCGCTGTTCATTACTGCACTCAGTGCTCGTGTGTGTTTGTGAGATTACAGATCCGATCTGAGAGATGGCAGAAACCGCTCCAGCTGCAGCCGCCCCGCCGGCCAAATCGCCCAAGAAGAAATCTGCTGCCAAACCCAAGAAAACGGGTCCAAGCGTCGGTGATCTCATCGTCAAAACTGTGACCGCGTCCAAGGAGAGGAGCGGCGTGTCTCTCGCCGCCCTGAAGAAAGCTCTCGCCGCCGGTGGATACGATGTGGAGAAGAACAACTCCCGCGTCAAGATCGCCGTTAGGAGTCTGGTGACTAAAGGGACTCTGGTGCAGACCAAAGGGACCGGCGCCTCCGGCTCATTCAAGCTCAACAAGAAACAAGCCGAGAGCACGAAGAAACCCGCCAAGAAAGCCGCTCCTAAAGCCAAGAAGGCCGCAGTCAAGAAACCCGCCGCTGCCAAGAAGCCCAAGAGTGCCGCGGCTAAGAAACCTGCCGCCAAGAAATCTCCCAAGAAGGCGAAGAAACCAGCAGCCGCTAAAAAGGCAACGAAGAGCCCCAAGAAGGCAAAGAAACCAGCAGCCGCCAAGAAAGCAGCCAAGAGCCCCAAAAGGCCAAAGTTGTCAAACCCAAAACGGCAAAGGCTAAAGCAGCCAAGCCTAAGAAAGCAGCTCCCAAAAAGAAGTAAATGATCTTCCGAGTTTCTCCCTCAAAACGGCTCTTTTAAGAGCCACCCACTATTTCATATAAAAGAGCAACACTTTTGTATTTTATATTTATTTTGTGATGTTTTATTAGATTGGTTGTGAGGGGTCACAATCATTCCTGACTATGACTGTAATAAACCAAAAACAACCAAAAGCTTAAAGCTGCATATTCAGAAAATATCAAACGTGATATTCAGTTTAAGTTTCACCCGCCTGACAAGTTGAGTGTAAAATCAGTGTTTCATAAAACTAAAATGAAGGTAATTGCACCAACATCTTGCATCTGACAACATTTTATATGAATAACTGCATCGATTGTGACTATATCACTGAAATATCAAATTTACTTCAGGTCAGATATATTTGAACATGTTATTATTATCGATATTGTCTTTTACATTAAACTGGATTTAAAACTCGTTCAGCTGGAAGTTTCTCATGAACACAGAATGTAGCGGAGAAATAAGAGGGAGGAGTTTAGAGTTCGGAGGGAAGTTCTGTGATTGGTTAGAATGTTTTACAGACTCCAGCCAATAGACGACTGACAGCCTGCTTTAGATACTGTTGACAGCGTCTCATTGAGTATTCTGTTTCTACAGTGTGTTGAAATAGTTTAATCTGAAAATGAGCGGCAGAGGTAAAACCGGCGGTAAGGCGAGAGCGAAGGCTAAGACTCGCTCATCCAGGGCGGGACTGCAGTTCCCCGTCGGCCGTGTGCACAGACTGCTCCGCAAAGGAAACTACGCTGAGCGCGTCGGCGCCGGTGCTCCTGTGTATCTGGCCGCTGTGCTCGAGTATCTCACCGCTGAGATCCTGGAGTTGGCCGGAAACGCCGCTCGGGACAACAAGAAGACCCGTATCATTCCCCGTCACCTGCAGCTGGCAGTGCGGAACGACGAGGAGTTGAACAAACTCTTGGGTGGAGTGACCATCGCTCAGGGTGGGGTGCTGCCCAACATCCAGGCTGTGCTGCTGCCCAAGAAGACCGAGAAACCCGGCAAGACCAAGTAAACGGACTGAAGTCTGTCACTGAAACACAAAGGCTCTTTTAAGAGCCACACACTTGAACTATGAGAGAGTGAATTGTTCTTTTACTCAAACAGTTCATTGGCTTTTAATTACACACTTGCATGAAATAAGTGGAAGAAAACTTCCAAATTATTGTGTGAATCAACTGCAGATTATATTCAGTTTTAAGCAGTTTCTCTAATAACTGCAACAAAGTGTGGATTGAATTACTGATGCAGTTGTGGGACCCGTGTAGTGTAAATAATCAAGTAACATTGTGAATTTATATACAAATATATATATTAACCCAATATATGTCAATATTTTATTTTAATCTTCCCCCCAAGTACGCAAAAGCGTTAATGAATTATTTCTTATTATAATTACATCTGCTACTGCTATTACCTGCTTATTAGTTATTACAATTCATCATGCTACATTCATAATTTAAAATAAATTATAGTACTCGAGTATAAAAGCTGGACAAAGAAACGTGAGGCGTTTATTTAATGCGCATTGAGGTAAACTGAACTAACGATTTTGAGCGGGAAACTGTCGCCGCTTGTTTGAAAAGTCGTGCCGCACAGTCATTGGTCAACTGTCATGCGTACACGTCCACATCAGCCAATCACACGCCTCTAAACCCTCACCACACTGAGCGCGTGATCGCACACGGCTTTAAATAGCAGCGGTGTGCCGATTATCTTCATTTACTGTGTTGAACGGAGAAGAGAATCTCGTGATCATGGCAAGAACCAAACAAACCGCTCGCAAGTCCACCGGTGGAAAAGCCCCGAGGAAGCAGCTCGCTACTAAAGCCGCCCGCAAGAGCGCCCCCGCCACCGGTGGAGTCAAGAAGCCTCATCGTTACAGGCCCGGTACCGTGGCGCTGAGAGAGATCCGCCGTTATCAGAAGTCCACTGAGCTGCTGATCCGCAAACTGCCTTTCCAGCGTCTGGTGAGAGAAATCGCTCAGGATTTCAAGACGGATCTGCGCTTCCAGAGTTCCGCCGTCATGGCCCTGCAGGAGTCCAGCGAGGCTTATTTGGTCGGTCTGTTCGAGGACACCAACTTGTGCGCCATCCACGCCAAGAGGGTCACCATCATGCCCAAAGACATCCAGCTGGCCCGCCGCATTCGCGGAGAGCGCGCTTAAATCCACAGCGACGTCATTCACATCTGCCCCAAAGGCTCTTTTAAGAGCCACTTCATTTACCCTGAAAGAGTCGATTTTCAAGTCCATTTTGAATCATAGTAGTTGGTAGTGGTTTTTGAATTTATTAGTATGTCTTGTAGATTTTAAATTTCGGAGGAAGTTGGATTCAACACTGAGATCTTCCTTTGGCATTCTCAAATCAAGCCATTTTTTTTTTTCTTCTGGGAAATTTAACATTCACTGTTATTGGTCACAGGGTGCCATAAACATGAGTTGTGCAGCTTCAACTGTGTAGCAAAATATGACTTCAGTTTTGTGCTTGTGCACAAGCAGCTGGCCTAAGAGACCATTTTTAATGCAAGGGAGAGTAAACATATATTTTTATTATGTTTTCAGTAACGAGTCTTCTCTCCCTATACCTGTTCCCACCACAAGGCCGTGCAGTGTCGGTATACATTATTCTGTCTCTTCACCTGCATTAGGACTGTCCCATGACACAAAGTGAAGGCCAGTAGCTGAAAGCAAAGATGTGTAAATGCCTCTGTTCAAATTAATTGTATGTCCCATGTATATTATTTACAAAAATGTGGAAGAGAGCTTGTCTGGGTTACTGTTGGTGTTTGCACTCCACTATTACAATATTCAATTGTGGCATTTCTATGAAGCCTTTAAGCATATATACAGCTGCCAGGTTATTAGGTACAACAGTCCTGCAGTAAATCCTGCCTTCATGAAGGGTGCAATGTTCAGTTTTTGTTGTGTAGAAGCATTGATTAAACTCTGTGATTATTTTGGAGGAATACGGAGTGCGGTTTCTGAATATCACATACCTTATTGCTTTTTGGATCATTTGTAGATAACTGGCTTGCCAAGTCATCAATGTCAGTCTCCCATGGCTTCAAATGGCAAATATGTCAATAAATTGTCTATCTGCAGTTATATACTTTCTTTTTACTATGATCAGCCATGTTGTCTAGTTGAGTTACCATTCATTGAAATTAGGTGTACTAATATGGTCTTGTTCTAAATGTTGCTAACTTTAACAAATCTAATCACAGAAGATATGTTTGTTAACGAATACCAATAACTGCAAGTAATTTGGGGTAAGTGTAGGCCAACATCTGGTTATGGAAGCTAGTGAAGTCACGTTAAATGACTGCAATTAGAATCTAACCAGCTATTATCAAAATATAAACATTGACTAGATTCATGAAGGCTAATGCGTTAAAATGTAAAAAAGAAAACCGCGGTCATTTCATGAACATACCAGCGAGTGTGCTTGAGAAACACTGAAAACTGAAACTGGTTCAGTGTTTGGGCCTCACTTCCGCATTCTCAGTTTACCACAGAAGTCTATGGCAGTGTCTTCTTGTTTCCGGCAGACTAGACGCATCTATGGCGTATTGCTGCCCTCTACTGTTCGTTATTCACATATTAATGGTGATTGCCTATATCCTTTTGTATAATCCAGTTTCATGTAGGTACTCGATCAGTTTCTTCATTTTGTTCCAACTATCCAAATGATGTAGCGTGCGTAGGCTAAATGTAGTTTCTCCAATTGCTCCCAGGTCTCTGAACAATTTCCTCCGTTGACGAGATCAAGTAGATCAGGTCTGGATTTAGTTTTAGTATCTTTAATTGTAACTAAAGTTGCTGCCGAGTCACTACATATGACTGAATGCTTCTGTTATTATCTTCATCCCACCTTAATGCCCAGAGAACTGCCACCATCTCTGCTGTGAAGACTTATGACAGTGTCGCAACCACCGATCTATATATATATAACCGGATTGCTCATGACGTCACAACAGTGAAGCTGCTGCTACTGTTCCTATGGGTCTCATTGGGAAATCATCTGTTTTGGTGTGTAATTTTATTTGGACTCTCGTTTTTCCCCCGTTTATTGTAAGTGTGAGCCTGTTATGTTACTCTTTATTGCAGCAGCATTACGTTCAGCGTGTTACTTCATTAGAAACAAGTTGAAGAAACTGAGGTAAGATATCAGTTGACATTTTCAAACATATGTTTTGCAGCTTTAAAGTTGTTATTCCGGATACATGATTATGCTGTGTAACTTTTGTTTACGTTGAACATTCATTGTGGTTATTTTCTTCGGCTAAATGAATATAAATAACCACATGAATAAGAATATAACTCACTTTTGTTCAAGTTGAATATCTACTTGCAGATCAACACAACTGATGAATATAATGTGCATTAATTGTGTGTGATTTGTTCTTTTTGCAGTGCAGGCCTGAATATGGCCCAACTCACATCATTTCTAATCATTGGAATTGACGAGGAGCACATGGATATTGTAGAAGTAAGTTTTCAGCTTGGATTTCAATAATCATCCAACTGAATGTTAGGAAATACCGGAATTGGTTTGCAACAGGAGGAAAATCTGTATGAGGAGTCAGTTGTCAGCCGGGCTTCACTGCAGAGCTGTTTTAACAGGAAGAGACACAAAAAATATGATACTATCAGTTTTTTATTTGCAATGAAGATACTTTTGCAACATGCAGTTTAAAGCAATAGTCTTATCAAATGACTGTTTCTGATAATTATAACTTTTAATGTTAATAGAAAAGTTGACCCAAAAATTTCAATTCTGTCATCATATATTCAACCTCGTGTCCTTCCAAATACATGTAACTTTCTTTAGCAAAAAAAAGGTATTTTGTTGTTAAATCCATTTGCAGATTTGTCCCCACATATTTTTCAACGGCTCTGGGTCAAACATGTGAACTGTGACAAAAACTGGACGTTGGCTCCGCCTTCAGTGAGGTGTTTCTACTAGGTCCTGTAGGCAAATGTAAAGCCTGTAATCCGCATATTCCTTCCTCATTTACGATTGTTCGTCGAACTGAACTCGTCATGTCTGGAAGAGGTAAAGGAGGAAAAGGACTCGGGAAAGGAGGCGCTAAGCGTCACCGCAAAGTGTTGCGTGATAACATCCAGGGAATCACCAAACCCGCCATCCGTCGTCTCGCTCGCCGCGGCGGTGTCAAGCGTATCTCCGGTCTGATCTACGAGGAGACTCGCGGTGTGTTGAAGGTGTTTCTGGAGAACGTGATCCGTGATGCCGTCACCTACACCGAGCACGCCAAGAGAAAGACCGTCACTGCCATGGACGTTGTGTACGCGCTGAAACGACAGGGACGAACTCTGTACGGCTTCGGAGGATAAACGTCTTCATTCTCATCAGATAAACCCAACGGCTCTTTTAAGAGCCACACACACTCTCACACGAAGAGTCAATGTCTGAACTAGTATTTTATCTCTTATACCAAAACCGATTCCCAAAGTCTGTGCTGTTACTGTGTCATGGTTTAGTTTGTGTTAACTTAAATTACATAGTTAAAATAATTTGAAGGTAGTTAAACCATCTTTAAGATGTTAGGCATGAAAAACAAATGCTACCAAAAATACAAACGGATGTGATGATGCAGGACATTCGAAAAGATACATTGTAAATGTGTTCAGGTAAAGGTGATGGTTTTATAGTAAAAGGTTTCTTTATGTCTCGATCATTGAAGTGTTGGGGAAAATAAACATTATCTGTGCACAATGTTTTATAAAGAACCACTTCAATAATACAATTTGTAAATAAGCAAAATGAGCGGGAAAACTGAACAAAGGAAACCAACTGAATCTTGTGGGGGATGGTGATTTTCAAACATGAGGTGATAAGTGGGACTTGGATGTGGAAGCCTCTGATTGGCTCTTATTCCTTCCCATTAAACTTGTAGTTGTCCAATGAAATCATATAATGGGTGTGGTCAATAAAAACACGCAATCAGAGTGCGCATTGACTGCTTGGTAAATTAGCATAGAGGAGGGTATAAATATGTCTGCGCTTTTCTCGGTGTTCACTGACTCTTTAGTTTGACTCGTTGATTCATAATGCATTAAATTATAGATAAAAATCAATAAAATTCATCAAAGTTTTAGATGAGTGACTAGTTTGGATCAAAATGGCCCATTGCAGAGTTTCACATAACTGAAACACCCATAAAAAAAATTCAACATGAAACTTCATGAAATCCTCAACAGTTGGGGTTTAAGCATGAAAAACTGCAAATGAACAATTTCATGGGTCAAATAAAAATGCAACACAGTTCAGGAATAGAGTGAATATCAACAGGAGGTTTCAAAAGTACACAATTATTGAACAGTTTAGGCATAGAACTAAGACTTAACCAAGCCTATAAAGGAGGTTATGTTGAGTAAACCCTTGTAAGGTTAAACGGTTACACAAAAAGGCAGAAAATGGTAAGAAATCTGAGTCCTTTTAAAAAGGGATCCAGAGAGAATGGCAGCTGTTGCGTTGTTGTAGAAAGGTCAGGGTCCTGCTCATGGGTGTGTTGTCTGCTCTAATGTGTGTGTTCATGAGTGTATGTTTGTCATATTAATACAGAACACTGTCAATGCAGAATCCACCCACTGAATCCAGAGGGATCATTCTCAAAAATGATTGCATCACTATTGATCTAATTACTCCAAAAATGGCAAAGGCGCTGGTCCACTGTTCGTAATTGATTTCCTTTTTTCATCCGAGCACCAGTGCTGTAACTAAACACTACAGGACGTCTCTCTACAGCAGTCACGTCATATTGGTTTGATGACTGGGGCTCATGTTCCTTTATCACATGTGTAGTTCTATGGCTGTAAAACAAAAACTTAATATTTCTATTAATACAAACTAATATTACACTTCCAACTATGGTCATTTCTTGTGTGTCAGAGATGCAATTAGAGAGAGTTGGGGAGAAAGATATCAACAGAGAGAGAGACAGTGTGAGAACAAAAGGGGAGTGTGTAATGATGTTCAGCACATAGAAGAGGCTGAACAAATAGCTGACAGCAACCTGCTATAATATAAAATAGCTGATGTTTTGGTTAACGGTGACTTCGTCCACTGATACTTTGTATCTTCCTTTATCTGCAAAATGTAAAAGAGGATATGACTCTGAAAGTCTTAGCACATCCATTATAAGGACATGTCACTTAAGATGAGCTACAAGACCTTTTATATTTCCACACTCTTTGTCACAAAACTCCCAAGAACACTTCAACTGCACAGATATGTTCACGATTGAAAGACCGCTTCCTCTCCTCATGGTGAATTCTGGACAAGAGCACATTAAAAAATTGCCCGGTTAATGTTTCTATGGGTCATGCAATGCTTTACATAGTCAGAAACTAAGGGACTTTTAAACTCACTGATACCACAATGAAATATCATAGTGAGAGCAAGCAAGCACAAAACAGAAAGATACGTTCTCACTAGTTTAGCGATATGCAACGAAAATTCACATTGTGAATTCATCGTATTTTACATGACAAACCAAGACAACATATCATTTCAAACTACTATTAATTGCAAAAAACAGTCACTTCTTAAATTGAAGTGTTAATTTTTTCATAAAATTACTTACCGGATAAAATGTCGTACTCACTGATCTAGATCTTTAGTTTTACTGCGATAATGGCCACCAAAATTGTTCGGAGCAGAGATCAAGGTCCTATAATGCCCCACGAAAATGTAAATAAACGGAAAAACACCTGAGAATCACGTGCTACGGACAATTTCTGATTAAATATACAGTCATACAACTGTTATTACACAGATATTTCTTACAGTGTCAGAAAAGTTCAGAAATCAATATTTGGTTGAATATTCCAGATTTTAAACACTAAAATATGTTGGGTTGAATATAACCCAATTTGGGTTGTTTTTGCAACCCACAGCTGGGTCAAATATGGACAAACCCAACCGTGGGTCATTTTAACCTAACATGTTGGGTTGTACAACCAACCCAACTCTATGGGTTTATTGTCTACCCCATCTTATGGGTAGTGATAATTTTGTCATAGTTTTATATTTCACTACCTTCACTTATTGTAACTATATACAGACAAAAAATAGAAAGCATACTTCAATGAGAAAGCATATGTTAATTCTCAATGAACAATAAAACAGCATATAAACAATTTCAATTCATCCAATTTCTGTTCACAAATCCTTAAAATTTCATAAATGGTTTTGTTTCAAAAGTACATAAACATTACAACAATACAGTTAACAAGAGTGGCACAAGAACACAGTGGAACGAGCATAAAAAACACATTATCAGCTAACAAATGTTGTGCTTAGCAAGACAAATAACCATGCAGCAGTCTTATTGAAGATGATTCTGTTCCTGGGAGTTTGTAGACAACGGTCTGCAGAAACTCCCACACTGGTGCTTTGGGAAATGAATGTCCAAAGCATAAAAAAGTTTAAAGCATATGTCCACAGCACCAAGGAGAGTGTTTTGCTGTAGTGCCTGTCTGCCAACAACAACAAAGGCTTGAAGGCACTGACTGGTGTCTCCGAGGCCAAAGACAAAGGGGAAGGATTTAGCAATCTCAGCATCCCCCAACCATGTTGGTCCCAACCTGTTAAAAACAGAATAAAAACGTAGAATGCATGAGAACATGCTACACACTATACATGATTGATGCAGCATTATTATACAAAATCAATCATCAGCTGACTCAAATTACCTTCTACTTTAATTTGCATAAACAGTCTTTTTTCCATCAACTTGTCCATGATTCCATATAACCAGTCTCTTCATGCCATTAACTCCCTCTGTCATTTCAGATCCTGCCACTTCCCCATACCCTGCAGTAACCCCAGTTTTCCTGCTTCCTGCACCACCTGATCTCACCTATCTGCACACCTGTCTCTCATTTCCGAATGACCACCATCTTGTTTATAGTTCTGTCTGTCTATTGGTTTTCTTGTTTTACCCAATGTCTGTGTATTTAAGCCCTCATGTTTACCATTGTCTCTGGTCAAGTATTGTTGGTGTAACCTTGTTTGCTAAGTCTAGTTTAGTGAAGTGTACGTTCATGTTCAAATTCATGTTCATGTTTAGTTTAGTTTATGTCTATAGATAGGGATATATAGATTATAGATTTGGATTTCACGTATTTCAATAAACTCCACTTGTGTTCTTGATCTTCACGTCATTGTCTTCTTCATTGCCAGTGCAGATACATATAACGGGTTTGCTTTTGACTCAACGTGATAAGTTGTGTATTGACTTTGAACTAAATGAATCACGTAAGTCAAATATTTCAGACTAAAATGTTGAATTGACCAAAGGGGACATTTGAATCAATCAAAAATCAGAAAGATGCAGAATAACAAACTTAATCACGATCCAGTGGTTATTACAATCTAGCAAACCAAAGCTGACGAAGCTAGCGTTACTTTTAATAACAGTTAATGTCATGTGAATTGTCCTAATTTGCATACTTTTGAATGTTTTCATATGAAACAAAAATGGTTTTATAGATAAATATGTATTGATACAAACCTTGTTTCTCCAAACAAATCCAACAATTTGTCCTCTCTGAAAGCAGCTCCCTCCTGAGGCGATTCAAAAAGCCTGCATCAGTTAACTAAAGTGTTGAAATGATTTAAGGCAGGAGCTGATGCGTCGGGGTGGGGGGAGGGGTGCACTGTTTCAACTGTCAATGAAAATGACCCAACCTCTAACCCAGTGACCGGGTTACACAAAAACTACACAAAAAGACCACCCTGTTTGGGTAGAAAAAATAACTCTGCATTTTTTAGAATGCATGCTGTTGGGTGACTTTATGCCACTCCTGGCGCAAAAATTCAAGCAGATTGGCTTTGATTGATGGCTTGTGTCCATCCATCTTCCTATTGATCACATTCCAGAGATTTTTAATGGGGTTCAGGTATGGAGATTGGGCTGGCCATGACAGGGTCTTGATCTGGTGGTCCACAATCCACACATTGATTGACATGTCTGTGTGACATGGAGCATTGTCCTGCTGGAAAACAAGCAATCCACAGAGTTGGGGAACATTGTTAGAGCAGAAGGAAGTATGTTTTCTTACTGGATAACCTTGTTCGTGGCTTGATTCTTGAGTCCATAACAAAGACGAATTTGCACAATTCCAGCCTCGCTGAAGCTCCCCCAGATCAAATACCGATCATCACCGATCCTCCACTTGGTCATCTAATGGTTAGACAGAGACCTGGAGAGACCTACAAGTCACAGTGTCTCACACCCACTGTGAAAGTGGGTGTGATGGAGGGCCAAGGATGATTTGGGGGTGCTTCTGCAAGTTTCTTTGTTCTCCAACAATCTCTTGTAAAGAGTTTTGTTATGAGCAGCCAACTAAACTTGAAGTCCTCCAAGGGACAGTCAGGAGTTGTTTGGCAGAACTGAATGTTGGCATAATGTCCAATTCAAAGTCTCTTAGTGATGCTCCACCAGATCATTTGTATATTAGATCACTTTACACCAAATGGTAAAATAGTGTTATACCAATAAAACACTCTGAAAAAACAAGAAAACATTTCCTGAGCTAATTGAAACACAGAAAGAGAAATACTGTTAAACAACATAATTCATTCTATGAATGTTGCTAAACTCTGAGGAGCTGGTAAAGCAAATGTTATGATATTCGTGCCTTTCATAACTTAGACATTCATGTTGTTCTTTCAAGTATTATGTAAAGTATCTGGCAGGCAATGACTCAGCAGATGATGTTGTGAAGACGAACCCATGTGCAGTTTATTTACATAAGTGTTCTCCTAAAACCCTAATTAAAAACGTGAACATAAACATGAAATAGACTTGTCTATAGCTTGACTTGACCTTGACTTGAATGAACCATGACATGGCATTACATCAACAATACTCAACCAGGGACAATGGCAAACATGAGGGCATAAATGCATGACATGGTGGAACATAAACCAATGATAAAACTGAACACTAAACAATATAATTAAACAATAAACACAATACACATGAATATGGAGGGAAAACAGGACATCACATGACTAGACAAGGAAACAGGAACTAAACTTTTAAAATAAAAGACATGGAATCGAGACAAGAACAAAAACGTCTCGGGTTACATGTGTAACCCTTGTTCCCTGAAAAAAGCGGAACGAGATGCTGCGCTGCTAAGCGCTATGGGGAACAATCCTAGTTGTGACCGAGCTGTGAATAATGTGTGTAACACGTCAATGAACATTGACCGGAATTTATAGCCTCGGCTGATGTAATCATTAGATGCACATGAGGCCAGGCTATAAATGGATGCGTCACCAGGTGTCGTCAGATACTTCTTTTTGAAGAGCAGTCCTGGGACATCCCAGTGCGGCAAAGAAGCGCAGCATCTCGTTCCGCTTTTTTCAGGGAACAAGGGTTACACATGTAACCCGAGACGTTCCCTTTACAAAAAGCTTCACTATGATGCTGCGCTGTTAAGCGCTATGGGGAACACAACACCCACGCCGCCGCACTGGGGGCTGTCCGGACCCCTTCTGTTGTGCAGTGTAGTCACAAAAACGCGAGAGGTCTCAGACATGAGCTTGAGATGTCGACTCAAGGGCATAAGAGTCCGGAGTAGCATAAACATCTAAACCATTACATTTTGATGAATGTGTGCGGAGAGGACCAGCCTGCCACATCACAAACTTGTTCAGGCATGAGCGGAGATATCGACTCAAGGGCATAAGAGCCCGGAGTGCAGAACATCCAAACTATAATAATAATGAGGATGCCTCTTAGAGGGCAACCCGCCCACCAAGCCGTGGCAAACCGCAGTGGCCACATAGAACCTGGCAGTGGCGAGGCAAGTGCCCGCTGACAGTTCTTTCTACAAAAAATCCAGAACTGTAATATGAACTTTAGTAGAAGGAAACGCATGCAGGCATATATGTGCTATGTATGCGTCACCACGATCGGGGTGGACTGGGCGACTTGGGGAGAAGTAGAGGAGAAATTTTCTGCCCTGAAAAATTTACCCAGATCAGTTCCATGTGGAGGGAGCCCTAGCACTTGAAATGGTCTTGATAACCTCAAGATAAAACCCTGTGAACCTCATTTGGTACCCTTAGGGGCTAGACATGAAAGGTTTCACAATTCGGGCCAAGGATGAGAAGGTCCTCCCTGTTCGGAATTGCCCAAGGCGTGCCGTCGAGGAGAGGTATTTACTCAGAGAAACATATCCTGTTCGGCCAGTGCAGCGCCATTAAAAGGAGGCAAGACCCTTGTTGGTGAACATTGCCAAGACTCCCGGGAGCAGAGAAACCGGGGAAAGAAACGCATACAGATGCATTTTGGGTCATGTATGTGTCTTAACGTCCAGACCCAAGGGGGCTGGGTGATTTCAGGGAGAAGTAGAGGAGACATTGTGCTATTTATAGAGGCGAAGAGGTCCTCTTCTGCCCTAAGATCTCACCCAAACTTGTTCCAAGAGGAAAAGCTCAGCATTTAAAAAGGTCTCGATAACCTCAGGAGAAAGCCCTGTGTCCCTCAGTTGGTACCCTTAGGGGCCAAACATGAAAGATTCCACAATACGGGGCAGGGATGAAATATTGCCCTGTGCCTGAGATAGAAGATCCTTCCTGTTCGGAATCACCAAAGGCGAGCCGTCGAGGGAAGAGATTACTTCCGAGAACCAAGCCCTGTTCGGCCAGCGCGGTGCTATCAGTAAGAGGCAAAAACCCTTGCTGGCGAACTCTGGGCAACTACTACCTTAGGGTGAAGTTCTTAACTCACCCATTGGTATTTTCTTTCTGGACAGTAAATCTGCTCCCACATATGGGCATCCAGGTATATAACTGACCTGAGTGACAGGAGCTTGCCCTGGGCCCTAAGGAGAATCCGACACATCAGAAATACAGCTGACAAGAACGTGGGTCTCCTTGATGATTTATGTAAGAGGCTACTGCTGTATTGTCCACCCGCACCAAGACATGGCAGCCTCAGGAGGAGGTATTTCAGGACCAGAAATACAGCCATCAACCCAAGACAGTGACTGTGACAACCAAGCTGACGACCCTTCTATCCCCATAAGCTGGACGACCACTTAAGGCCGCTACCCCGCCCGTCAGGGAGGCATCTGTTGTTAGTAGCCTGCGACAACAAGACGCACCTACAGTGGGACCCAAAGCAGAAAACCGGGGTCTGAACCACATAGAAAGGGAATGAAGCCTGAGGCGCATAACCCTTATTAGCCTAGGGGTTTTGGCCCTTGGAAGAAATCCCCTGGCTTTGGGCCACAACAAAAACGGTCTCATGAGCAGAAGGTCCAGAGGGATCACAGAGGACTCGGCTGCCCTGAGACCTGTAAATCGTTGATACTGATAACAGTGCAAACTTGACCTAGCCTGACTTTGCTCAGGGTGATCTGAATGGACTCAATCCTAGCGGGAGACAGTTGTGCCTGCATTGTGATTGAACTCCATACGATGCCCCGATAGACAGTGTTCTGAGTGGGAGAGAGGACGCTTTTCTTGGCGTTGAGCCTCAACCCAAGAGAAACAGATGAGCTAAGACGATGTCTCTGTGCTGAACTGCCAGTTCCTGGAACTGCGCTAGGATCAGCCAGTCGTCTACATAATTCAGAATGCAGATGCCCCGGAGTCGCAAGGAGCCAGCGCTATATCATGCATTGTGATTGTGCGGTAAAAAGGGCTAGGCCGAGTAAAAGAACCTGACACTGGAAGACTTCGCCCCCAGAAGCAAACCTCAGGAACTTTCCATGTTGTGGCAGAACTTCTAAATGAAGTATAGAAGTGCGTCATAAGATCGATGGTGACCAGCCAAACGAGTTGTATGGCTTGAGACATGACCGTCTTGACAGGCATCATCTTGGACTTGAACACCAACGTGTAGCTCAAGCTTTAAGATCTAAGCCAGACGCCACCCCTCACCCTCCATGGGAAACGGGAAGTATTTAGTGTAATAACCTAACTCTCTCTCTGGAAGGGGAACACATACCATGGCCCCTTTAACCAGGAGATTGAGTTTTTTTTTTTTTAAAAAAAAGAAATCCGGTTTACGGTATTGAGAACACGCCATTGAAACACGGAAAAGCGGCTAGTGAATAAAATCCTGACGCCCTTATAAGACCCACAGAAAATAATATATCTGGCAGAAGTTTCCACGCTGCCAGGATCTCTGAGATGGGTATTAGATTTTAACACTTCCTGTTGAGGGGTTGTCGAATGTTTCGCATCCTGAATAAAATGCAGGAACAGCGAAAACACCCAATTTTGATGGAAGCCTCTGCAACCCGAAACACCAAGAAGTGGCGGGAATGGAGGGGCTTCGAGGGGGTACCGGGAAGGGTGAAGTGAAGCACGACCCCCGTCCCGACCATCAGGGTTTTCTCTTACTAGAAATTATAGTCCTGAGGTCTTGCTTCGGGGGCTGGCGAGGGCGGCGAGACTGTCCCCAATCCCTGGGAGGAGGAGCATGACTCGCCACGCTTTGCTTTTGAGCCTCCTTTCAGACAGAACCGAGGCGGGTCTGGGGCTTGCTCGTCAAGTGCAGAACCCACACTCAGGTCGTCCAGGAGGTCAGCCTGGTACACCTGTAAAACAGCATAGTGTGCAGAGCAGCACCAGCCTGACCTGCTGCTTGATAAGCCCTTCCCACTAAAGTGGAGGTTGTCCTACAAGGCTTTGAGGGGAGAGAGGGCTTCTTAAGTGCAATGCCGAGCCCGGCGAGAGATAGCCAGCAAGCGTCTCTCCGACCGGCGGCATCACTGAATACCCCCGTGCCTCAGCACTCACGATAGTCATATATAATGACATCGAGGGTATGTGAACACGGGAAGAAAATTATATATATATATATATATATATATATATATATATATATATATATATATTTTTTTTTTTTAGGGGTTCCTCCATGAGCGAGAAAGCTCTTCATGGAGGTTATCAAAGAAGAGAATGGACTCATGAGGCGTTCCCTTTCTTAGACTGAAGATAAAATCTATCCCCTAATTTGGAGGGTTTGGGGGTCTCTTTTTGGCGTGGCCAGTATAACTGGAGTCTGGCAACCGCACGAGTAACAACATCGAGCAATTCCTCCATAGATTTTTTATCGCGGACGGAAAGCTCGGAGGCGGGAAGAGAATCGCGATCCTCCTCATGATCCAAAGAAGCGTTGGAACGCGCTTCGAGATCACGTGAAGGACCAGCTGGGTTTGGGGAGTGTGCGAGAGAAAGGGAAAAACCCGTCTCTTTCTCCTCAGCCAAATCCATGCAAGAGCCCCACGAACGATCTCTTTTTTTTTTCGCGTGAGTGCTGACTCCCGGAAGCAAGCGAGGCGAGCGCGAAGCACTTTGCCTGAAAGCAAATTGCAGTGCTTGCACCCGCCCTGCTGCAACGCAAGAGCAGCGTGCTCTTCCCCCAAACAAACAGAGCAAAAAACTGATGAGTGTTCTCTTCAGGCATAAAGCGAGAACAGGGGAACACAGCATCGTTTGCGGCTTTCAGTCATTCTCTCTTTATTCTTTTTATATATATATATATATATATATATATATATATATATATATAATATTTTCTAAACAAAAGAGAAAAGAGTAAAGGTTCACTACACACTGTCTAACCAATTCTAACTCCTAACAGATGAAAGAAAGTTTTGTGTTTCTGTGTTTACACACATTATTCACAGCTCGGTCACAACTAGGATTGTTCCCCATAGCGCTTAGCAGCGCAGCATCATAGTGAAGCTTTTTGTAAAGGGAACATAACTTACATGCGCATTTGTGCTGGGCGAATGAAGCAAGCTTTTGCACAAACTGCCACATTGCTTATTATGCTGGGCTTCCACTGTCACTTGGTGAGTAAAGATAAGCAAGCATTTTCAATCAATTCCAATGGGAGCTGGGCACCACTCTCTCCAGGTGGATTCTGAATCTATTTTAAACAATGGACACTCATGGCAGTTGACACGTACGATCAGCATGCTCCAGAGTGTGATTCATTCAGGCTTTACTCAATATCAGGGCGACCGGCAGAGAACATAAAACTTTTGTGACCCATTTGAATTCTACAGTGAACATTCTAGTATAAAGCTCTATATGAAGGAAATCAACCCCCTCAAACGGCAAGATGTCCCCTTCATTATAAACAGCACTGACGAGGAAAAGAGGAAACAAATAATACACATGATCAGTTTTTAAAATACACATCATCATTATCCTTACTAAAATGTTTTGGTATTTGGTAATGTTTTACAAAAACTATTATTTATTTAATTGTCCTACACTAAACGGTAATGGTTAAAGATTACTAAAAGTTTTTAGACTATTAGTGTGTTTTTTTATATATATTTATCAAATAGGCTTTTTATAGGTTACTTTACGGATGTAACCTCGATTCCCTGATTGAGGGAACGAGACGCTGTGTTGAAGAAGTGACACTAGGGTTCTCTCTTGAGCGCTGAATATGCCTCTGATCTATGAAAAAGGGCCAATGGGAATTAGGCAGACAGTATTTGCATACCCAGTACATACGGGTATAAAAGCGGGCAAATACGTCAAGTTCATTCAGGAATTTTCTGAGGAGCCCGAAATGGTCCCACCACTACAGTGGCTAGCTCAGCGACGTGGCCGGGAGGACACAATGTCTCATTCCCCCCATCAGGGAACGGAGGTTACATCCGTAACCTAGACGTTCCATCCGTAACCTAGACGTTCCCCGTCTGTCGCTCACTTCAACGTTGTATCGATGAAGCGACACTAGGGGTCCAATTCAAATCACGCCATGCGCTGAGCCGTGTACGTGTGCTGCTGACACAAGAGAGGGCATGTTTCTTACATGCAAAGGCGACCAGTTGTGTAAGACTGCATGTACCCTTCCCCAATGCCCCATAAAAATTTGTCAGAATCCTTTTGGTTACACTAATATGATATGCTCTATGTTTATGATACCTGATATGCTCTGTTTCCCGCATAGAGCCAACGGCTGGGGCCCTTACACACATCGTGGGTACGGGGTCTTACCCAGTTGGAAAAAGACCCTGCGGAGACCACACCTGCCCAGGAACGGGGAGGTAAGTGGTGAAATACATCACACGGGCCACTCAGGTCACATGCGGAAAAAATGCCGCGGTGGTAGATCCAGCCTTAAGGAGGGGGGAGTTGCTACAGCATGGCGACAAGAGGGCAGCTGGAACTGCCTAAGGGAGACGCGGGTCAACTCGCAAGGGGACCGTACCGCGGAAAATACACACAGGAGGAGTCCAATCAGGAGTCCTGAACTGTGGGGCACCTATTCCAGTACAGGTAGATTTGGGTCAGCGAATTCCTCTGCCGAATTGTGGACCCATAGGGCTAGGGAGGAGTCGTCCAGGGATCCGAATATATGGAATCTCCTGGGAGAGAAAGTGCACAGTTTTACCTTGACGGAGGTAAAGGGCGCTAGGTGCAAGTGATCCACCCGGTCAGTTCATCACCGTGTTACAGAGTACTACCGGCTCGGACCTGAGAAGACACGGATGATACTGACTCAACCCTGAGATTGTAAAATCTTGCAAAGGTATTAGGTGTTGCCCAACCCACTGCTCTACATATGTCTGCCAGGGAGGTGCCCCTGGCCAGTGCCCACGCGGAGGAAACACTCCTTGTTGAGTGTGCTCCGACCCGCAATTGGGGGTGGCACGGCCTGGGTGTGATAGGCCAATGAAATGGCATCCACCACCCAGTGGGAAAGCCTCTGTTTTGAGACAGCTGTCGACCAAAGCATACAAAGAGCAGCTCAGAACGTCTAAAGCTCTGCATGCGGTCCAAGTAGGTACGCAAAGCACGTACTGGACACAGCAACGCAAGGGGCCTCCTTTTTGAAGGGCGTGGTAGGAACCTTGGGCACGTAGCCCAATCGCAGTCTTAGGATCACATGCGTGTCTGCCGGACCAAACTCCAAGCAAGTTTCACTAACAGAGAACGCTTGCAAATGCGTACTTGTGCAGCCCGTAGGGCCAGATGTGTGCCAGCGCGTCTGCCACGAGGGGAGTCTCTGTTCGGGCATACCAGAGCGGGCAGTGGGAGGCCTCTCGGGAGGCAAATAGGTCTACCTGGGCCTTGCCGAATCGTTCCCAAATCAGCTGAACCGACTGCGGGTGAAGCCTCCACTCTCCACTGCTGTTGTCGTGACAGCACATTCACCATTGCATTGAGGTCGCCGGGCATGTGAGTGGCGCGCAGCGGCTGGCTCCAAAGGTGGAGACGACTGGCGAGTCGCGACATGTGGTGGGAGTGTATGCCGCCTTGGCGATTTATGTACGCTGGAAGTGGTATTAGGGAGGCCAGCAGGGGGTGCTCACCCTATGGTCTGTGTGGGTCCTAATGCCCCAGTATAGTGACGGGGACACTATACTGTAAAAAAGGCACCGTCCTTCGGATGAGATGTTAAACTGAGGCCCTGACTGTCTGTGGTCATTAAAAATCCCAGGACACTTCTCGTAAAAAGTAGGGGTGTAACCTCGGTGTCCTGGCCAAATTCCCCCCATTGGCCCCTATCTATCATGGCATTGTATTAATCTCCATCCCTGAATTGGCTACATAACTCTACTCTCTCCTCTCCACCAATATCTGGTGTGTGGTGGGAGTTCTGGCACACTATGGCTGCTGTCGCATCATCCAGGTGGATGCTGCACACTGGTGGCGGTTAAGGAGATTCCCCCTATACTATGTAAAGCGCTCCGAGTGCCTAGAAAAGCGCTATATAAATGTAAGTAATTATTATTATTATTATTATTACGCTACCGTGGTGGTGCTGTCTGACCTGACTAGGATGTTTGTCTTGAACTAATGGGAGAAACTTCTGCAGGGCAAAGAATACAGTCAGCAACTCTAGGCAGTTGATGTGCCAGCGCAGCAGGGCCCCTTTCCCACGGCCCGCGGCTGCGTGCCCTTTGCACACGGCACCCCAACCCGATCTGGAGGTGTCGGTCGTGACCAGGACGCGTAGGGACACCTGCTGCAGGGGCACTCCTGCCCGTAAAAAGCAGAGGTCTGTCAAGGGTTTGAATGTTTGGTGGCAGGCGGGGGTGTTTGTTACCCGGTGCGTGCCGTGGCGCCATGCTCGTCTCGGGACTCAAGTCTGAAGCCAGTGCTGAAGCGGACTCATATGCATCAACCCCAGCTGCGTGACCGTCGCGGAGGATGCCATATGCCCCAGGAGCCTCTGGAAATGTTTTAAAGGGACAGTTGTGCCTGGCCTGAAGGTGGCGAGGCAGTCCAGCAAAGCGCTCTTTGGTGAGACGTGCTAACATTGAGACTGAGTCTAATTCCATGCAGTATAAAGAGATACTCTGAACCTGGGTGAGTTTGCTCTTTTCTCGGTTGACCTGAAGCCCCAAGCGGCTGTCGTCAAGGTAATTGAGTATGCAGATGCCGGCATCTCGGATCGGGGCAAGAGCTGCCTCTGCGACTTTCGTGAAGACGCGAGGGGACAGAGACATGCCGAAGGGGAGGACTTTGTACTGATACTCCTGGCTGTCGAACGCGAACTGTAGGAAGGGTCGTGTCGAGGCAGAATTGAGACGTAAAAGTATGCGTCCTTCAGGTCTACTGCTGCGAACCAATCTAAATGCCGGACACAAGTTAAGATGTGTTTTTGCATGTGCATTTTGAACGGGAGTTTGTATAAGGCTAGGTTGAAAACTCACAAGTCCAAGATCGGTTGTAAGCCGCCACCTTTCTTGGGTACGATAAAGTAAGGGCTGTAGAAACCCTTCTTCATCTCGATTGGAGGGACAGGCTCTATCGCGTCTTTGAGTAGAAGAGTAGCAATTTCCGCGCGCAGGGATTTGGCATGTTTGCCGTGTACTGCGGAGAAGCGGATGCCCGTGAAGGAGGGCTGGGTCTGGCAAACTGAATTGCATAACCGAGTGGAATGGTCCGGGCCAGTCAGCGTGACGGGTTTGGAAGTGAAAGCCACGCATCCAAGCTCCGTGCTAGGGGCACCAAAGGGACAATTATTTTTGACCGGCACCATACCCAGCGGGGCGGAGCAGGTAGTATGGCATTGGGAGGCGCGGATGCGTTTTGAGGCTCTAGTGCTGAAAAAAGTTTCAAAGCACTTACCTTGTTCCGCACTCCCGGCAGGGGGCGGGTTCGTGACTGAGGAGGAGGTCCTGTAGCGGCGTCCTCTGGACTCATCAGAACCGGCCAGCCGGGAAACAGTCATGGGGCTGAGGGTCCGCTTCCAGCGCACCAGGACTGTTGAGGTGTGGAGGTATAGTGTGGTGAGAATGGCATTTACGGGCCAGGTGACCCAGAGACAAAGGAAGTAGCTCTTTTATTGAGAATGTGGGTACCGCAGCCCCTTGTAGGGGGTGTGGCAAATGAAATAAATCCAACAAAATATTCTCCTCCTGGCCCTCCAACGGGGGATGGAGTAGTATGCTTACCTGCTCCGGAGCTAATGTCTTTGTCCCTGGGTCGATCATCTCAGGAGTGCCTGGGAGCCTTGCGGGTCCTCGAGGGGGTCCGTGAGACGGGGGGCGTCTACTTCCTGTGGGGTGCTCTACGCGTGGGCTGAGAGCTGTGCCCGGGTTGAGGAGAAGCAGGGCATTTCTTCGGCGCAGGAGGGCGCCCTTGGTGAGCAGACGGGGCATGGCCAATGGCGGCAGGCTTGCGACGGGGCAGAATATGTGAGATGCCCTCAGTCTGTTTCTTCAAAGTTTCTTCCTCAGAACTGCTGGGTAAAGTCCTCGACGGTGTCACCGAAGAGGCCGGACTGGGAGACAGGGGCATTGAGGAAGCCCACTTTGTGGGCCTCATACATCTCGACCAAGTTCAACCACACATGACGTTCCTGGACCATGAGTGTGGCCATCGCCTGCCCGAGTGACTGCGCTGTGACCTTCATGGCTCAGATCTTTGAGTGCCTTGGCCTGGTGGACTTGCAGGAGGGCCATGGCAAGCAGGGCGGAAGCTGCGTGTCCGGCTGCGCTGTAGACTTTGGCCGTCAGTGTTGTCCTACAGGCCTTGGAGGGGAGTACAGGGTGACCCCGCCAGGTGGTAGGGTTTTCGGGGCATAGGTGGAACAAAAAAGACCCATCCACCTGAGGAATCGCTGTGTACCCGTGGGCCGCTCTGCCGTCGAGGGTATCGAGAGCGGATGAGCGAATGGTTTTGTGACGTGTGGTGAGGGATGCCGTCCTTGCAGACGTCAGCTCATCATGCACTTCTGGGAAAAATGGGACCGGGGGGGGCAGAGTGTTCCATTTCAACGGCGCAGAGCCCCCAGGAACCAGTCATCCAACCGTGATGGCTGTGGGGAGGACAGAGGGTTCCAGTCCAGCCCCACGCTGGCGGCGGCCCAGGCAAGCATATCGGACATCTGCGCGCCGGCCTCAGCCTGGGCATGCAGGCCAGAAGGCGGCGGAACAGGGGAGTCCTCAGCGTCAGATGCCGCGCTTTCCGATGCAGTGGCGAGCTAATCGCATCTTTGCAAAGACATGTCCTGAAAAGGACGTTCAACACCAGCTGCGTATTGCTCTTTTAGAGAAAATAACTCTTTTACAGAAATCACTCTTTTATGGAACTCTTTTAAGTTTCTTAGCGCTGTCGAAGCACCCTGGGGCAAACTGCACTGCCCTGCAGAGAATGCAAAAAGCCACTGTAATGCGCCGTAGAATCCAACAGCAGGCAAAGCGTCAGAGGAAACAGGAACAGGTGTGTGACTCGCAGCTGAATGCAACAAGACCATCGGCTCCGAATAAAATTTCAGAATAAACTTGACGTATTTACCCGCTTTTATACCCGTATATCTGGGGGCGGGGTATGCAAATACTGTCTGCCTAATTCCCATTTGCCTTTTTTCATAGATCAGAGGCATAATCACCGCTCAAGAGAGACCCCTAGTCTCTTTTCTTCGACAGAACGTCGAAGTGAGCGACAGATGGGGAAAGACTATCTATATTAATCTAATCACAGTAATGAGGAGACATCCAATGTCTCACCTGTGGTAATGGCCTTGTCATTACAAATGCCACTGTTAAACAATATAGATCAATGCTAAACTTCCATATCGGCAATTTAAAATGAATGGATTAAAATTATGGAGATATTATTGTCAGATTTTCCTGCTGTTCTAACTGTCCATGACACAGATATTCTATAGGTGACTTACATTTTTAGGCTTGTGTCCTGCTAAACTAATATCATTCTCAAATAAGGCCAGGAGGATGAGGAGCTGAACACGCAGCGCCTGTGCCTAACTGGGAACTTGAGAATTAGGAGGGCCAGAGGAGGGACGAAAATTACATAATATTGACATGCTTCATTATGTACGCATACCTAATGCCGAGGTTTGAAGTGTATCTTGTGTTGTTGAGAGGGCTACGTGATCCTTTCAGGATCAAAGTGGGTAATGTAAAATAATAAGGCCTCTCGAAAACTTTTTATCCTGTACAACTAACTTTTGCTGTTACAAGACACAGTTGATGTGTTGCAAGCCGTTTCCTGTTCTGCAAAAGGGTGTGTAAGCAAACTGTCATCTATAGAAATGTGTTTCCTTTATCTATACTCTCTGTCCTAAGACCTAACGTATTTCAACAAACATGTATGTCACATCCAGATAAGTTTAATAGAAATGTTGCTTTGCTGAACAATATATAATGATGAGCTGGACATTAAACGTTGGAGAATGATCTGATATGCTCTGGTGTGTGTGTCACTTCTTTTTCCCCTTGCGAGTATCTGAATTGAGACAGCGACTGCAGACCTGACTTGATACTTGGGGGCTAATTCTAAAAATCCCCTACACAGATGCAATCTCAAAATATTATTACAGATGCTCAAAAGGAGTATTTTAGGAGTGGTCATGTGAAATGTATCTTAACATTTTAAATGTTTGTTTTACTCAGTTTTTCCACTAATCACTAGAACGGTCATATCTTTTAAACAATAGATTATATTTCTAATATGTCTGCTATTCTACATTGCCCATAAAATTATGTGTATTTCATACACTCTTAGTTGCCCTCTAGCTTGTAATTAAAATGGTTGAAAATGCAGTTGTCTGATGAAGTATGGTGGCCGGAGAAGATTAGAAAATTGCTGTGTGAAATTGTATTGATAAAGGATGATTAGCCTTAAATAATCATACATACATTTACTGTGTATCATTTGAAAGCCCTAGTTCTTCTCTTCAATATGGTATATAAAGTTCAGGTGTGTGCTAGAATGGGTTAAACATCTTTTGATTGTAGATAAACAGTTGTAGGATTGAAAATTAACAAATAAATTAATTTATTCCTTTGTGAAAACAGACCACCTCTTTAATTCCAATACATACAGAGGGTGCTGATCTATCAGCCTACTTTTTTTTTTTTTAACCATAAATGTAAACATTAAAGGAAAATATGAATCTTCATTTTCAAGAGAAACCTGGACACTTATCTCAATGCAA
>NC_068276.1:2078221-2102035 GCF_025860055.1 Xyrauchen texanus
GGAAGAGGTTGAAAAGTTGCCTTTCAACCCACAGGATTTTCTGATTGTCCTTGAAGATGAGGTGGTAATGTCTGCAAAGTCCTGGGTTAGTGCACTGGTGCTGATTTTTGGGCTACTCTATGCCCTTCACATAAGCTACCCAAAGAAGCTGACCGTGTTTTTGAGTTCATACAGAAAGTGCTGCTAAATCTTGAAGATGGGAAGGCCAGGCCGAAGTTGCTTGCACTTAAAATGAACTTCTGATTGCCTAATATGGAATCCATGCTGTTTCTGGTACCATTAGGCAATTGAGTTTGCAGTTTATAGAATTTTAAGCAGCAGTTTTTCAGTTCTCTTACGAGAGGTTCTCTCGTATTGCGTAAGCTAGCTTACGCTACGGGAAAGATTAATCTTTTCTGAGATATTGAAGCCAAAAAATTATCCTTAATTTTGTATCCATTGTCAACGCAGTGCAGCAGCTGCATACCTTGAGTGGGCTAGCTAGCGAGCTCATTGGTTGCTCTGCGGCAACTGCTGCAGCCTATAGACGAACTTGAGTGAACTTGCGTCCAATGAGAGGCGCCCGCGCGCTCACTGTATCAAAGCCCGCCAGAATGGGCGTGGCTAGAGTGCATATAAGCGTAAGTTCGTAGGCTGGAACCCTGGTTTTCATTGAATGAAGCGAAAGTCGCTTGGACATGTTATTGGACATTATTATATAACACTGCCATGTTATATAATAATTGATTTATATATTAATGGCACGTTCTACTGATATATATATTCTGTCAATAATAAACAGCTTATTTTAAGGACATTTTAGACCTGTCAAAATAATTCATTTTCTGGATGCTGATGCGTTGGGTTGATGAATGAACTATCTGACATGGCACCTATGAATCACGTGCAGGAACAGAAAATAGCTGATTGCTTAAACCGCTTGTATGATATTAATCTCAGTCGGATTGCCACAAAATATGATATAACCTTTTTTTTCTTTTTTTTTTTTATATACTAATTTTTGACTTCTTAATACCAAAACTGACATACTTTTGTGAATAGAATCCCTGAAATGATCCACTATTTTGCTCTGACAATTTTAGAGTGTGTGGTTCTGGGTTTAAAAATTGAGACTGACCTGTTAAAGGGATAGTTCAAAATCATTTACTCACTCTCGTGTTGTTCCAAACCTGTATTAGTTTTTTTCTTCTGTTGAACACAAAAGAAGATATTTTGAAGAATGTTGACTAGACAGTTGACGGTAATAATTGATTTTCATAGTATTTTTTCCCCACTATGCCAGTCAATGGTTTGATTACCAACATTCTTCAAAATATCTTCTTTTGTGTTCAACAGAAGATACTCATACAGATATGGAACAACTTGAGGGTGAGTAAATGATGACAAATGTCATTTTTGGGTGAACTATCCCTTGAACGTGTTTTACTCCAAATGTTACACAGTAGCCCAGTAAGAGAATGAGACCGTCTACCGAAATGTTATATAATAATTGATTTATATATTAATGGCATGTTCTACTGATATTTCATTTTCCTAATAAAGTTATACAAATCATTGCACTGAATTGACTTGTTAATTGTTGCTACACTCAGGCTCTTGTGGGACCCCCATTCATTTAAATGTTTTATGCTTTCTGGACATAGCATCATAAAAAAGAGGCCTGTTTTACAAAACTTTAATAATTTTCCCATAAATGTGTCATATATCACTGAAAATGGGAGAATCTCGGCTTTAATGTAGTATATGGCTCAAAGTCTGGATAATTATGTTTCAAATGTGTTGCAGTTTTAAAAATAAGCTTGTTTTTAAATTGGAATTTCTCAAAAACATGATTTTCTGAGCCTGAAATTCAGCAAATCTTTGACATAGCCTTACTCGGTCAATATTAAAGATATCACGGTTATATTTTCACATTATGAAGGATGATTTTATGTAGAAAACAGTGGACCACAAAAACAAATGACTAGCTGTGTTTTCACTGGCGGGGTCACATTTGGCTCATATTTGGTCGGTTTAATGTCAGAAATGTGAAGCTTATTATTTTATAAAAGCACTTATATTAATTCTTATGTTAAAACTCATGTATATTTGGAACTGTAAAGTTGTTTACATTGTCCTTTTCCGGTTTATTGACATTACATCGTCATATGGCACGGAGCGTGTGCTTCAATCTGCCCAAAACAACTCCTGTATGAAACAGTCCACAAGTCCCTCAGTGATGCTCATTTCATTAAAGTCATTATCAAAGTGTGTGTTGAAAACACAGAAGACGCGTTCAATCAAATATAATCATTTCTGCATGAAAATCACATCCAAATCACACGCGGTCTTTTCCAATAGCTGGTGCGCGATGTGGATTTGAAGTTTAGACATAAAACTAAAAGTTTCCTCGTCGCGTGTTTTAGTCTCCAGATAAAGCGCTGAACTCCTGCTCTGTGTTCACATTGTTTTCACTCCATTAAACTGTTTTATCGCTCCAGTTTTGCTCTAAATGTGAGAGGAGAAAACACAAGCGCGAGCGGCTCTCGGAGGCACACAGACGCTGTCACGAGCGGATTGAGTCTTTCAGGTTCTCATGAGGGTTTTAAGAGCGCAGCGCCGCTCAGTCGCTGTTCATTACTGCACTCAGTGCTCGTGTGTGTTTGTGAGATTACAGATCCGATCAGAGAGATGGCAGAAACCGCTCCAGCTGCAGCCGCCCCGCCGGCCAAATCGCCCAAGAAGAAATCTGCTGCCAAACCCAAGAAAACGGGTCCAAGCGTCGGTGATCTCATCGTCAAAACTGTGACCGCGTCCAAGGAGAGGAGCGGCGTGTCTCTCGCCGCCCTGAAGAAAGCTCTCGCCGCCGGTGGATACGATGTGGAGAAGAACAACTCCCGCGTCAAGATCGCCGTTAGGAGTCTGGTGACTAAAGGGACTCTGGTGCAGACCAAAGGGACCGGCGCCTCCGGCTCATTCAAGCTCAACAAGAAACAAGCCGAGAGCACGAAGAAACCCGCCAAGAAAGCCGCTCCTAAAGCCAAGAAGGCCGCAGTCAAGAAACCCGCCGCTGCCAAGAAGCCCAAGAGTGCCGCGGCTAAGAAACCTGCCGCCAAGAAATCTCCCAAGAAGGCGAAGAAACCAGCAGCCGCTAAAAAGGCAACGAAGAGCCCCAAAAAGGCAAAGAAACCAGCAGCCGCCAAGAAAGCAGCCAAGAGCCCCAAAAAGGCCAAAGTTGTCAAACCCAAAACGGCGAAGGCTAAAGCAGCCAAGCCTAAGAAAGCAGCTCCCAAAAAGAAGTAAATTATCTTCCGTAAAGTTTCTCCCTCAAAACGGCTCTTTTAAGAGCCACCCACTATTTCATATAAAAGAGCAACACTTTTGTATTTTATATTTATTTTGTGATGTTTTATTAGATTGGTTGTGAGGGGACACAATTGCTCCTGACTATGACTGTAATAAACCAAAACAACCAAAAGCTTAAAGCTGCATATTCAGAAAATATCAAACGTGATATTCAGTTTAAGTTTCACCCGCCTGACAAGTTGAGTGTAAAATCAGTGTTTCATAAAACTAAAATGAAGGTAATTGCACCAACATCTTGCATCTGACAACATTTTATATGAATAACTGCATCGATTGTGACTATATCACTGAAATATCAAATTTACTTCAGGTCAGATATATTTGAACATGTTATTATTATCGATATTGTCTTTTACATTAAACTGGATTTAAAACTCGTTCAGCTGGAAGTTTCTCATGAACACAGAATGTAGTGGAGAAATAAGAGGGAGGAGTTTAGAGTTCGGAGGGAAGTTCTGTGATTGGTTAGAATGTTTTACAGACTCCAGCCAATAGACGACTGACAGCCTGCTTTAAATACTGTTGACAGCGTCACACTGAGTATTGTGTTTCTACAGTGTGTTGAAGTAAGTAAAGTGAATTGAAAATGAGCGGCAGAGGTAAAACTGGCGGTAAGGCGAGAGCGAAGGCTAAGACTCGCTCATCCAGGGCGGGACTGCAGTTCCCCGTCGGCCGTGTGCACAGACTGCTCCGCAAAGGAAACTACGCTGAGCGCGTCGGCGCCGGTGCTCCTGTGTATCTGGCCGCTGTGCTCGAGTATCTCACCGCTGAGATCCTGGAGTTGGCCGGAAACGCCGCTCGGGACAACAAGAAGACCCGTATCATTCCCCGTCACCTGCAGCTGGCAGTGCGGAACGACGAGGAGTTGAACAAACTCTTGGGTGGAGTGACCATCGCTCAGGGTGGGGTGCTGCCCAACATCCAGGCTGTGCTGCTGCCCAAGAAGACCGAGAAACCCGGCAAGACCAAGTAAACGGACTGAAGTCTGTCACAAACACAAAGGCTCTTTTAAGAGCCACACACTTGAACTATGAGAGAGTGAATTGTTCTTTTCCTCAAGCAGTTCATTGGCTTTTAATTACACACTTGCATGAAATAAGTGGAAGAAAACTTCCAAATTATTGTGTGAATCAACTGCAGATTATATTCAGTTTTAAGCAGTTTCTCTAATAACTGCAACAAAGTGTGGATTGAATTACTGATGCAGTTGTGGGACCCGTGTAGTGTAAATAATCAAGTAACGTTGTGAATTCATATATAAATATATATATTAACCCAATATATGTCAATATTTTATTTTAATCTTCCCCCCAAGTACCCAAAAGCGTTAATGAATTATTTCTTATTATAATTACATCTGCTACTGCTATTACCTGCTTATTAGTTATTACAATTCATCATGCTACATTCATAATTTAAAATAAATTATAGTACTCGAGTATAAAAGCTGGACAAAGAAACGTGAGGCGTTTATTTAATGCGCATTGAGGTAAACTGAACTAACGATTTTGAGCGGGAAATTGTCGCCGCTTGTTTGAAAAGACGTGCCGCACAGTCATTGGTCAACTGTCATGCGTACACGTCCACATCAGCCAATCACACGCCTCTAAACCCTCACCACACTGAGCGCGTGATCGCACACGGCTTTAAAAGCAGCGGTGTGCCGATTATCTTCATTTACTGTGTTGAACGGAGCAGAGAATCTCGTTATCATGGCAAGAACCAAACAGACCGCTCGCAAGTCCACCGGTGGAAAAGCCCCGAGGAAGCAGCTCGCTACTAAAGCCGCCCGCAAGAGCGCCCCCGCCACCGGTGGAGTCAAGAAGCCTCATCGTTACAGGCCCGGTACCGTGGCGCTGAGAGAGATCCGCCGTTATCAGAAGTCCACTGAGCTGCTGATCCGCAAACTGCCTTTCCAGCGTCTGGTGAGAGAAATCGCTCAGGATTTCAAGACGGATCTGCGCTTCCAGAGCTCCGCCGTCATGGCCCTGCAGGAGTCCAGCGAGGCTTATTTGGTCGGTCTGTTCGAGGACACCAACTTGTGCGCAATCCACGCCAAGAGGGTCACCATCATGCCCAAAGACATCCAGCTGGCCCGCCGCATTCGCGGAGAGCGCGCTTAAGTCCACAGCGACGTCATTCACATCTGCCCCAAAGGCTCTTTTAAGAGCCACTTCATTTACCCCCAAAGAGTCGATTTTCAAGTCCATTTTGAATCATAGTAGTTGGTAGTGGTTTTTGAATTTATTAGTATGTCTTGTAGATTTTAAATTTCGAAGGAAGTTGGATTCAACACTGAGATCTTCCTTTGGCATTCTCAAATCAAGCCATTTTTTTTCTTCTGGGAAATTTAACATTCACTGTTATTGGTCACAGGGTGCCATAAACATGAGTTGTGCAGCTTCAACTGTGTAGCAAAATATGACTTCAGTTTTGTGCTTGTGCACAAGCAGCTGGCCTAAGAGACCATTTTTAATGCAAGGGAGAGTAAACATATATTTTTATTATGTTTTCAGTAACGAGTCTTCTCTCCCTATACCTGTTCCCACCACAAGGCCGTGCAGTGTCGGTATACATTATTCTATCTCTTCACCTGCATTAGGACTGTCCCATGACACAAAGTGAAGGCCAGTAGCTGAAAGCAAAGATGTGTAAATGCCTCTGTTCAAATTAATTGTATGTCCCATGTATATTATTTACATATCTGCAAAAATGTGGAAGAGAGCTTGTCTGGGTTACTGTTGGTGTTTGCACTCCACTATTACAATATTCAATTGTGGCATTTCTATGAAGCCTTTAAGCATATATACAGCTGCCAGGTTATTAGGTACAACAGTCCTGCAGTAAATCCTGCCTTCATGAAGGGTGCAATGTTCAGTTTTTGTTGTGTAGAAGCATTGATTAAACTCTGTGATTATTTTGGAGGAATACGAGTGCGGTTTCTGAATATCACATACCTTATTGCTTTTTGGATCATTTGTAGATAACTGGCTTGCCAAGTCATCAATGTCAGTCTCCCATGGCTTCAAATGGCAAATATGTCAATAAATTGGCTATCTGCAGTTATATACTTTCTTTTTACTATGATCAGCCATGTTGTCTAGTTGAGTTACCATTCATTGAAATTAGGTGTACTAATATGGTCTTGTTCTAAATGTTGCTAACTTTAACAAATCTAATCACAGAAGATATGTTTGTTAACGAATGCCAATAACTGCAAGTAATTTGGGGTAAGTGTAGGCCAACATCTGGTTATGGAAGCTAGTGAAGTCACGTTAAATGACTGCAATTAGAATCTAACCAGCTATTATCAAAATATAAACATTGACTAGATTCATGAAGGCTAATGCGTTAAAATGTAAAAAAGAAAACCGCGGTCATTTCATGAACATACCAGCGAGTGTGCTTGAGAAACACTGAAAACTGAAACTGGTTCAGTGTTTGGGCCTCACTTCCGCATTCTCAGTTTACCACAGAAGTCTATGGCAGTGTCTTCTTGTTTCCGGCAGACTAGATGCATCTATGGCGTATTGCTGCCCTCTACTGTTCGTTATTCACATATTAATGGTGATTGCCTATATCCTTTTGTATAATCCAGTTTCATGTAGGTACTCGATCAGTTTCTTCATTTTGTTCCAACTATCCAAATGATGTAGCGTGCGTAGGCTAAATGTAGTTTCTCCAATTGCTCCCAGGTCTCTGAACAATTTCCTCCGTTGACGAGATCAAGTAGATCAGGTCTGGATTTAGTTTTAGTATCTTTAATTGTAACTAAAGTTGCTGCCGAGTCACTACATATGACTGAATGCTTCTGTTATTATCTTCATCCCACCTTAATGCCCAGAGAACTGCCACCATCTCTGCTGTGAAGACTTATGACAATGTCGCAACCACCGATCTATATATATATAACCGGATTGCTCATGACGTCACAACAGTGAAGCTGCTGCTACTGTTCCTATGGGTCTCATTGGGAAATCTGTTTTGGTGAGTAATTTTATTTGGACTCTCGTTTCCCCCCCCTGCTTATTGTAAGTGTGAGCGTGTTATGTTACTCTTTATTGCAGCAGCATTACGTTCAGCATGTTACTTCATTAGAAACAAGTTGAAGAAACTGAGGTAAGATATCAGTTGACATTTTCAAACATATGTTTTGCAGCTTTAAAGTTGTTATTCCGGATACATGATTATGCTGTGTAACTTTTGTTTACGTTGAACATTCATTGTGGTTATTTTCTTCGGCTAAATGAATATAAATAACCACATGAATAAGAATATAACTCACTTTTGTTCAAGTTGAATATCTACTTGCAGATCAACACAACTGATGAATATAATGTGCATTAATTGTGTGTGATTTGTTCTTTTGCAGTGCAGGCCTGAATATGGCCCAACTCACATCATTTCTAATCATTGGAATTGACGAGGAGCACATGGATATTGTAGAAGTAAGTTTTCAGCTTGGATTTCAATAATCATCCAACTGAATGTTAGGAAATACCGGAATTGGTTTGCAACAGGAGGAAAATCTGTATGAGGAGTCAGTTGTCAGCCGGGCTTCACTGCAGAGCTGTTTTAACAGGAAGAGACACAAAAAAATATGATACTATCAGTTTTTTATTTGCAATGAAGATACTTTTGCAACATGCAGTTTAAAGCAATAGTCTTATCAAATGACTGTTTCTGATAATTTTAACTTTTAATGTTAATAGAAAAGTTGACCCAAAAACATATATTCAACCTCGTGTTCTTCCAAATACATGTAACTTTCTTTAGCAAAAAAAAGGTATTTTGTTGTTAAATCCATTTGCAGATTTGTCCCCACATATTTTTCAACGGCTCTGGGTCAAACATGTGAACTGTGACAAAAACTGGACGTTGGCTCCGCCTTCAGTGAGGTGTTTCTACTAGGTCCTGTAGGCAAATGTAAAGCCTGTAATCCGCATATTCCTTCCTCATTTACGATTGTTCGTCGAACTGAACTCATCATGTCTGGAAGAGGTAAAGGTGGTAAAGGACTCGGGAAAGGAGGCGCTAAGCGTCACCGCAAAGTGTTGCGTGATAACATCCAGGGAATCACCAAACCCGCCATCCGTCGTCTCGCTCGCCGCGGCGGTGTCAAGCGTATCTCCGGTCTGATCTACGAGGAGACTCGCGGTGTGTTGAAGGTGTTTCTGGAGAACGTGATCCGTGATGCCGTCACCTACACCGAGCACGCCAAGAGAAAGACCGTCACTGCCATGGACGTTGTGTACGCGCTGAAACGACAGGGACGAACTCTGTACGGCTTCGGAGGATAAACGTCTTTATTCTCATCAGATAAACCCAACGGCTCTTTTAAGAGCCACACACACACTCACACGAAGAGTCAATGTCTGAACTAGTATTTTATCTCTTATACCAAAACCGATTCCCAAAGTCTGTGCTGTTACTGTGTCATGGTTTAGTTTGTGTTAACTTAAATTACGTTTTAACTACCTTCAAATTATTTTAACTATCTTTAATATGTTAGGCATGAAAAACAAATGCTACCAAAAATACAAACGGATGTGAGGATGCAGGACATTCGAAAAGATACATTGTAAATGTGTTCAGGTAAAGGTGATGGTTTTATAGTAAAAGGTTTCTTTATGTCTCGATCATTGAAGTGTTGGGGGAAATAATCATTATCTGTGCACAATGTTTAATAAAGAACCACTTCAATAATACAATTTGTAAATAAGCAAAATGAGCGGGAAAACTGAACAAAGGAAACCAACTGAATCTTGTGGGGGTTGGTGATTTTCAAACATGAGGTGATAAGTGGGACTTGCATGTGGAAGCCTCTGATTGGCTCTTATTCCTTCCCATCAAACTTGTAGCTGTCCAATGAAATCATATAGTGGGTGTGGCCAATGAAAACACGCAATCAGAGTGCGCATTGACTGCTTGGTAAATTAGCATAGACGAGGGGATAAATTGTCTGTGCTTTTCTCGGTGTTCACTGACTCTTCAGTTTGACTCGTTGATTCATAATGCCTGAACCTGCGAAGTCCGCTCCGAAGAAGGGATCCAAGAAGGCCGTCACGAAGGTCGCCGGTAAGGGAGGAAAGAAGCGCAGAAAGTCCAGGAAGGAGAGTTACGCTATCTACGTGTACAAAGTCCTGAAGCAGGTCCATCCTGACACCGGGATCTCCTCCAAGGCGATGGGCATCATGAACTCCTTCGTCAACGACATCTTCGAGCGCATCGCCGGTGAGTCGTCTCGTCTCGCTCACTACAACAAGCGCTCCACCATCACATCGAGAGAGATCCAGACCGCCGTGCGTCTGCTGCTGCCCGGTGAACTGGCCAAACACGCCGTGTCTGAGGGCACAAAGGCCGTCACCAAGTACACCAGCTCCAAGTAAAGTGAAGCTCCAGCTGCACCCAAAGGCTCTTTTAAGAGCCACCCATGAGCTCATTTAAAAGGGTTTATTGTTCTAGGACACAAGGAAGTTTATAAACCGGTTTGTTTTCAGCCAGAAATCAGACAGAGGACAATATTTCTATCAAGTTTTTATTTGTAATGGATTATAAATAATTAACTGGTAAAGAAGCTTTTTTTTTTGTTGTTTAATGTTAATCTACAATATTCTTTAAAACGGATCTGAATATATTCAAATATATCTCCTGATCCTCCTGTAATTATTGTTTTATTGTTTCTTTGTGGGGGGGCTTGTGACTTTAATAAACTGTGTTTATTTGTTAAAAGTGTTTATTTAGAGAGAGGTGTTAGAAAATGCCCAACCATTAGAAACAAACCAAACACATGGGAACAAAACACTGACACTTGATGAAAAAGAATCAACAAGAATTCATGCAAGCTGCTGTGAGTTTAGTTTGCTTGATTTCCACAGAGCAGTTTGTTTACACGCATTGTGAATAAATTAATCCAGCAATGAAAGCAGCATTACTTAATTCCACACTTGTGTGGCTGAATATTTTACAATACAGGTGACTGGTGAAATTGGGCATTTTCAGCCACTGTGGCTGATGGGCAAAAAAAGTTTGTGTCCTTTTACCCCAGTGTTATCTATGAAACCTGCATCTTTCTGTTTTCCTGCTCCAGTTTTCCTTTGATCTACTGATGATCTACCACCATCACTTAAGAATTTATTTTACCCAAGTTATGAGATAGCTGTATGAATTGAATGTGGTGACATAAAAAAGCATGAGTGCGCCTTTCTATTGCATTCGCTAGATGTACTCAAACACATTGACTCGTTCAGTCCGATTCATGACTTAATGACTCAAAAACAGTGATTCACCAGCTCATGAGATCTCGTTTTGAATCAGTTTGACAAATTCTTCAGTGAATGAACTTCCTGAATTACTCGAAAGGGCAGAATGAATGTGAAGATGCTCTCAGTCATGTCGAAATGTTTAGTGTACAAAGTTGATCAAATATGATAATATATGAGAAAACTTTGTTAAAGATAATTAATATTGTTTAAACTTACACTCTAATAAATAAATCCGTAAAATAACAAAGTACTGGCAGATGATTTCCTGGACTTTGTACCGTAATTAAAAAAACATAATTTTTCTGTTAATTGATAGTGTGCTCACAGTAAAAAAGCAGGACATTTTCTATTATTTAATAGTGTATCTATACAGTAAAAAACAGAACACTTCCTGTTATTACAGTATAAAACTGCAAATATTAAATAAATCCATAAAATAACATCTGGCATCTCATTACCCTGACTTTGTCCTGTAATTAAAAAAATTAAACATCTGTTAATTTATGTTTTACCTACAGATAATAAAACAAAAATATTTTTGGTCAATATTATACCAACAGCAATACAATTGAAACTTTTCTGTTAGTGAACTGTGTACCTTCAGTGATTTTTTTTTAAATTAAATTATAGATAAAAATCAATAAAATTCATCAAAGTTTTAGATGAGTGACTAGTTTGGATCAAAATGGCCCATTGCAGAGTTTCACATAACTGAAACACCCATAAAAAAAATTCAACATGAAACTTCATGAAATCCTCAACAGTTGGGGTTTAAGCATGAAAAACTGCAAATGAACAATTTCATGGGTCAAATAAAAATGCAACACAGTTCAGGAATAGAGTGAATATCAACAGGAGGTTTCGAAAGTACACAATTATTGAACAGTTTAGGCATAGAAATAAGACTTAACCAAGCCTATAAAGGAGGTTATGTTGAGTAAACCCTTGTAAGGTTAAACGGTTACACAAAAAGGCAGAAAATGGCAAGAAATCTGAGTCCTTTTAAAAAGGGATCCAGAGAGAATGGCAGCTGTTGCGTTGTTGTAGAAAGGTCAGGGTCCTGCTCATGGGTGTGTTGTCTGCTCTAATGTGTGTGTTCATGAGTGTATGTTTGTCATATTAATACAGAACACTGTCAATGCAGAATCCACCCACTGAATCCAGAGGGATCATTCTCAAAAATGATTGCATCACTATTGATCTAATTACTCCAAAAATGGCAAAGGCGCTGGTCCACTGTTCGTAATTGATTTCCTTTTTTCATCCGAGCACCAGTGCTGTAACTAAACACTACAGGACGTCTCTCTACAGCAGTCACGTCATATTGGTTTGATGACTGGGGCTCATGTTCCTTTATCACATGTGTAGTTCTATGGCTGTAAAACAAAAACTTAATATTTCTATTAATACAAACTAATATTACACTTCCAACTATGGTCATTTCTTGTGTGTCAGAGATGCAATTAGAGAGAGTTGGGGAGAAAGATATCAACAGAGAGAGAGACAGTGTGAGAACAAAAGGGGAGTGTGTAATGATGTTCAGCACATAGAAGAGGCTGAACAAATAGCTGACAGCAACCTGCTATAATATAAAATAGCTGATGTTTTGGTTAACGGTGACTTCGTCCACTGATACTTTGTATCTTCCTTTATCTGCAAAATGTAAAAGAGGATATGACTCTGAAAGTCTTAGCACATCCATTATAAGGACATGTCACTTAAGATGAGCTACAAGACCTTTTATATTTCCACACTCTTTGTCACAAAACTCCCAAGAACACTTCAACTGCACAGATATGTTACGATTGAAAGACCGCTTCCTCTCCTCATGGTGAATTCTGGACAAGAGCACATTAAAAAAATTGCCCGGTTAATGTTTCTATGGGTCATGCAATGCTTTACATAGTCAGAAACTAAGGGACTTTTAAACTCACTGATACCACAATGAAATATCATAGTGAGAGCAAGCAAGCACAAAACAGAAAGATACGTTCTCACTAGTTTAGCGATATGCAACGAAAATTCACATTGTGAATTCATCGTATTTTACATGACAAACCAAGACAACATATCATTTCAAACTACTATTAATTGCAAAAAACAGTCACTTCTTAAATTGAAGTGTTAATTTTTTCATAAAATTACTTACCGGATAAAATGTCGTACTCACTGATCTAGATCTTTAGTTTTACTGCGATAATGGCCACCAAAATTGTTCGGAGCAGAGATCAAGGTCCTATAATGCCCCACGAAAATGTAAATAAACGGAAAAACACCTGAGAATCACGTGCTACGGACAATTTCTGATTAAATATACAGTCATACAACTGTTATTACACAGATATTTCTTACAGTGTCAGAAAAGTTCAGAAATCAATATTTGGTTGAATATTCCAGATTTTAAATCACAGCTTTCATGTGTCTTGATACACTCTAAAATATGCTGGGTTGAAAAGAACCAAATTTGGGTTGTTTTGCAACCCACAGTTGGGTCAAATATGGACAAACCCAACCGTGGGTTATTTTAACCTAACATGTTGGTTTGTACAACCAACCCAACTCTATGGGTTGATTGTCTAACACATCTTATGGGTAGTGATCATTTTTTGCTGGGTTACAACAACCCTGTTATAGGTAATGTGTTTCAAGCTGTTTATAAAGGGTTTGAAAGGACCATATCAGTATTTTCTGCAGTTTTTGTGAATTTATAACTCGGGTGTACATTGCATTTCTGTAGAGAATATGTCATAGTTTTATATTTCACTACCTTCACTTATTGTAACTATCCACCTTATTCTGCTCTAAACAATGCGCGCTGCCATGACGACGACGCCGGTTGTCAACTTCCGGTTCGTAGCGATTGACCAGTAAGTTACTAGCAGTGAGAGAATGAGTTCAGGTTCCACATGTGCTGTTGTTGGTTGTTTTAACAATTCAAAGAAGCTAAAAAAACTTTTTAGAAACTGAGTGCTTCGATCATATGATTAGAATGAGAGAATGCCCTTGTCCGGTTCTGTATCAGCTACATTCAATGCCAGAGAGTAGACGTTTAGAGTGGTTAGCTGCGCTAAAACTGAAACATCCACCGAAAAAGGTGTATGTCTGCTTGCACCATTTTGTTGACAAACGCCCCACGGATGACCATCCCAACCCAGAATTATACCTCGGATATGACAGACCAGTGGTGAAGAAGAGACGTGCAATTTTTTGTGTCGAAGCGACAGGTAAGCCACTTTTAATGTTGAATTCTGTAGCTGGTTAGCGATAGCACCACTTCACAGCTAACCTAGTTAACGTTAGCTACCTCCGGTTGTTTACATTTTACGAGCTCTACCGGCCTGCTACAAAAATATTTATGTTATCTGTGGGCAGCCTAACCTATATTTTTATGAAAAATATGCCCATTATGAGTAAATGTGTTTACATTTTTACGAGCTCCACCGGCCTGAAATATTCGTGTTATCTGTGGGCAGTTTAACCTACAGTTTTTTTTTTAGACAATATGACATTTATGAGTAAATATGTTAAAAACATGGCCATTAATGGTTTATGCCTTTGTCCACTAAATATTACTGTAGATTTAATGCTATGAGTGCTATCGTAATGTGGGCCAGGTAGTTAGCCTGAGTGAGGAAGAGCTTTCATCACCATTTATCATAAGCTTTTACTGTAATGTTGTCAGTGTGAGAAACATGGACAGAGGTTTAACATGTAGCCTATGTGCTCTTTTTTTTTTACAGCAACTGCAGAAGTGACAGACCAGGAGGATGAGGGCATACCTGAGGTGCCACAACCATCATACAGCACTATTTCCACCCAGTGGGAAGATCCATCGCTTTGGGACCACAACTATGGTGAACAGCAGGGTGTTGACGAGACAGCCAAAGATGCCACAACACAAACTGAAGATTTCAGCTACTCCATGCTTCAGAGTGATGCCGATTCGTTCCTCTACACTGGTGTCTCACTGGAAACCTTCAACTTTCTTGTTTCCACCTTAGATGGATTTGCTGAAAGGGCTTTTGTTTTGTCAGTGCGAGATCAGATACTAATGACACTGATAAAGTTTAAATTAAATCGTGTGCTGGGTGACCTTGGTAGGCAGTTTCATGTGTCTCAGAGTGTTGCCAGTAAGGTTATCTCATTCTGGATTGATAAAATGGAGGAGGTCTTGCGCCCTCTTATTATCTGGCTCCCAAAAGAAACCATTAAGGCCACTATGCCAACTGCATTCAATAAGTTTTTTTCTCAACACTACCTGTGTCATTGACTGCAGCGAAAGTTTGTTACAGAAGGCGAAAAATCTTGACTCTAGAGGGGAGTCCTACAGCCATTACTACTCGCACAACACAATCAAATACCTTGTTGCTGTTGCCCCATGTGGTTTAATCATGTTTATTTCAATTGGATATGGAGGACGTGCCAGTGACAAATATATCACAATGAACTCTGGTATCTTGGACTATTTAAAGCCTGGAGACGGAGTCATGGCAGATTGTGGGTTCTTGGTTTGTGATTTACTGTTTGAAAAAAGGGTCAAATTGGTTTTGCCTGCTTTCTGCTTTTTTTTGGGTGCTCAGCTAACTGAGGAACAAGTCACAGCATCTCGCAGGATTGCAAATGTTCGGATTCATGTTGAGAGGGCAATCAGGCGACTTAAAGTATACAAGATCTTGTCTCAAGTAATACCAATTAACATGACCCCCAAAATTGAAAAAATCCTCAGAATCTGTGCGGCCCTCGCCAACTTAAGGGGTGATCTCATCCGTGAGTGATAAGTGACAACAGTGGTGTTCTGAGGTTGTAGTTTCATCTGCGCAGACACACACACACACACACACACACACACACACTTTACACATCTACATAAATTGCTCCTGTATATTTCATATTGATATCATATCGCTGCCTTTTTTATTTTTTGACTGTTTATATTTACTCTTTGTATGAAATTTGGCCTGAAATGGTTTTGGATAGCCATATGTTAAGGTTGTATCAGCGATTTCAGGCCCAAAAAAGGCCGAAACATAAATGATCACATTCATCTAATCTTTCCTAACGATCCGCTAGCTGCCCGCCCCATAAGCATGCCGTCCAAAAACGCGTCTCTGTAGGCAGCCTAGGCTCTGAAATCTGCACACAAATCACCGACAGGGGGTGTGTGTTGTGAGGTTTTGCGCTCGTGCACGGCTGCACGCAAAGTCGGAGCTAAACCTCACAACACCCACCCCCTGTCGGTGACTGGTTGGAACAATATTTATTTTGGTTTTGGTGGTTGGTGAAACCAATTGTTTTTGTGTGCAGATTTCAGAGCCTATGCTGCCTAGAGAGACGCGTTTTTGGATGGCATGCTTATGGGGCGGGCGGCTAGCGGATCGTTAGGAAAGATTAGAAGAATGTGATCATTTATTTTTGGGCCTGAAATCGCTGATACAACCTTTAATTAAAAAAATCTTGTATAATATGACTTGCTGATTTTTGTTTTTTTTTGTATTTATATGATATTTGTATTTTTGTAATTGATTTTTTGCCATGAAAATAGCTTTGAATGCTGATATGGCATTAAATAAAATCTGAATCTGTATGAAATTTGTTGTTATTATTTGAGTTTGTGTACAATAGATTTTATTAGATTTGCATACAATTTTACATGAACAACATTATGTATTTATAAATATTCACTTATGTACAACAATACTTATGCTCAGCATTTTTAAATGTACAAAATTGTTTGGTAAAAAAATGAGTTTTCATACTGTTAACCGCAGCAGCACCTAACAGTTGTTTTGTGATTTGAACAAAATGTTTCTGAGGGATATTTTCTATGAATTCATTATGCTCATGTATCTATTCTGCAGTTTCAGTCGCTGACCAACAAATTCATCCATAAGCTGGGGCAACATTGTTGAGAAATAAAATCTCTTCAGATGTCCTACCCTCTCCAGAACATAGGGCTCATCAAATGGTACAGTGAACATAACTGTGTCATTTGGGCTCCAGATAAACAATTTGGCCATCTTCAGACCGGCACAAAACATGCCTAATTGTACCTGCATGTAATATCCTCAGCTACCTGTTTTCTGAAGTTGTGGTACTCCATCTACTAGCTTGATATCACTGCAGTTATGGTCAAGTTGATCCAGGAGGGTAGAATGGATTTTACTTGGGACGGGACATTTTATTTAGAGTAGGACAGAAGAGTCAATTACCCCATCTGGGCTGGCTGATAACCATGGCTCTGTGACACTAACAACGATGCCCCTATGTGTAATACTCATGCCTTGCTCTCGAAGTGCACTACCAGCAACCGCCTCATTGTCCTTACCATAATTTGTGGCATAGTTGCCACGAAAGGATGGATACAGGTGCTCTGCCATAAACTTATCAGGATTGGTGGATGCTCTAGAAGGAACCTTTTTAGCTGAACTTGCAGTTATTCTCAATTTTCTTGCATTGTGCCACAAATCGGAAGAACTCTGCTCCCTTGTTTCAGATTCTAAAGTAGAAGCCTGTGCACTGCTCACTTGAACATACAACTCATAGAAACTTTTACATGTCTCACATGTGAGATCAGAACCGGCATGAGTTTGATGGGGTCTCAAAAATCTTGCATCTACTGCAGTATTTGCAAGACTACAGGGTTCCACTACTGGTTTTACACTGTAACACTTGCCCAATAGACTATTTTTTAATGGGAAAAGTGGCTTTGTTGGGTCTTTGTCTACATTATTTATAAATTCTGCATGTGACATATATTGTGGGGTGTTTGGTAGTGGCTGAGCATCTGACACACTAATGCTAAATTCATCTCCTGCTCTGTGGTGGCTGAAGTTTATATCCCTGCATTCCACCTGCGCTGCTCATCTGTACATGCAAGCCCTGTCTTTCTGGAAGTAACTGCATTCTCAACCTGTCATGAGCACATTCACCTAATACGTTACCAGAATCTGATCTATATGCTTTTGCCATGTGTTTCAGATTGTGTCATCCCCACATCGCTAAACTAACATTAAATCGAAAAAAAACATTCATCAAATGTGATCTGATCACGTTATTTTTTTATTTAATCACAGTTAAAAACAAAATTAACTTTTTTTCTTTTCTTCATACCTTCCAAAGGATAGCTGCTGCATGACTGCACGATCTCCCTAATCCAGCAATACATGAACATCCGACAGTCTCAATCACCCCCGACTGCTGCAGCATAACCCAAGCAATAAGCTTAGGCTGGTTAGCACTTTGACTCCTGTCTACCTCTGCTTTCAAAAATACATAGTCTCCGTGCTTCAGCAAAGAAATGCGCCCGACTTTATTACTAAAGAAGTAATTGAAGACCTCGGTGCTTTTGTAATTTCGCATCTCCTCACAATCTACACCCTCAGAAAAAATAAAATAATTAATAATGTCAATATGGCTAACTCCTGGCCAGAGCTTCATGTCATCCACCCAACCTGTCAATTTTGAGGGATGTGGCACTCTGATATGGTCGCCTTCACGATCTTTTGTGATTTCATCAGCGGTGTGTAGCCACCTACTACTTCCCATCTTGACAGAACAATTATCTTATACTTTAATAACTACAATCTATCACCGTAGCCTTTACGCTAGTGCTAGCATTCTATGTAAACAAACACTTCAACCGGAAGTAGAAAACAGTTTAGTCAGTTGAACCCGCTATGAATCATGGGAAATAGAACGGGCGAAGAATAAGGTGGATATACAGACAAAAAATAGAAAGCATACTTCAATGAGAAAGCATAAGTATATTTTAATTCTCAATGAACAATAAAACAGCATATAAACAATTTCAATTCATCCAATTTCTGTTCACAAATCCTTAAAATTTCATAAATGGTTTGTTTCAAAAGTACATAAACATTACAACAATACAGTTAACAAGAGTGGCACAAGAACACAGTGGAACGAGCATAAAAAACACATTATCAGCTAACAAATGTTGTGCTTAGCAAGACAAATAACCATGCAGCAGTCTTATTGAAGATGATTCTGTTCCTGGGAGTTTGTAGACAACGGTCTGCAGAAACTCCCACACTGGTGCTTTGGGAAATGAATGTCCAAAACATAAAAAAGTTTAAAGCATATGTCCACAGCACCAAGGAGAGTGTTTTGCTGTAGTGCCTGTCTGCCAACAACAACAAAGGCTTGATGGCACTGACTGGTGTCTCTGAGGCAAAGGACAAAGGGGAAGGGTTTAGCAATCTCAGCCTCCCCAAGTATTCAACCATGTTGGTCCCAATCTGTTAAAAACAGAATAAAAACGTAGAATGCATGAGAACATGCTACACACTATACATGATTGATGCAGCATTATTATACAAAATCAATCATCAGCTGACTCAAATTACCTTCTACTTTAATTTGCATAAACAGTCTTTTTTCCATCAACTTGTCCATGATTCCATATAACCAGTCTCTTCATGCCATTAACTCCCTCTGTCATTTCAGATCCTGCCACTTCCCCATACCCTGCAGTAACCCCAGTTTTCCTGCTCCCTGCACCACCTGATCTCACCTATCTGCACACCTGTCTCTCATTTCCGAATGACCACCATCTTGTTTATAGTTCTGTCTGTCTATTGGTTTTCTTGTTTTACCCAATGTCTGTGCATTTAAGCCCTCATGTTTACCATTGTCTCTGGTCAAGTATTGTTGATATAACCTTGTTTGCTAAGTCTACTTTAGTGAAGTCTATGTTCATGTTCATGTTTAGTTCAGTTTATGTCTATAGATAGGGTTTTGGATTTTACGTATTTCATTAAACTCCACTTGTGCTCTTGATCTTCATGTCATTGTCTTCTTCATTGCCAGTGCAGATACATATAACGGGTTTGCTTTTGACGCAACGTGATAAGGTGTGTATTGACTTTGAACTAAATGACTCACGTAAGTCACATATTTCAGACTAAAATGTTGAATTGACCAAAGGGGACATTTGAATCAATCAAGAAGCAGAAAGAAACAGAATAACAAACTTAATCACGATCCAGTGGTTATTACAATCTAGCAAACCAAAGCTGACGAAGCTAGCGTTACTTTTAATAACAGGTAATGTCATGTGAATTGTCCTAATTTGCATACTTTTGAATGTTTTCAAATGAAACAAAAATGGTTTTATAGATAAATATGTATTGATACAAACCTTGTTTCTCCAAACAAATCCAACAATTTGTCCTCTCTGAAAGCAGCTCCCTCCTGAGGCGATTCAAAAAGCTTGCATCAGTTAACTAAAGTGTTGAAATGATTTAAGGCAGGAGCTGATGCGTCGGGGTGGGGGGAGGGGTGCACTGTTTCAACTGTCAATGAAAATGACCCAACCTCTAACCCAGTGACTGGGTTACACAAAAACTACACAAAAAGACCACCCTGTTTGGGTAGAAAAAATAACTCTGCATTTTTTAGAATGCATGCTGTTGGGTGACTTTATGCCACTCATGGTGCAAAAATTCAAGCAGATTGGCTTTGATTGATGGCTTGTGTCCATCCATCATCCTATTGATCACATTCCAGAGATTTTCAATGGGGTTCAGGTCTGGAGATTGGGCTGGCCATGACAGGGTCTTGATCTGGTGGTCCTCCATCCACACATTGATTGACCTGTCTGTGTGACATGGAGCATTGTCCTGCTGGAAAAAAAACAATCCTCAGAGTTGGGGAACATTGTTAGAGCAGAAGGAAGTATGTTTTCTTTCCGGATAACCTTGTACGTGGCTTGATTCTTGAGTCCATAACAAAGACGAATTTGCACAAGGATGATTTGGGAGTGCTTCTGCAAGTTTCTTTGTTCTCCAACAATGTCTTGTAAAGAGTTTTGTTATGAGCAGCAAGTCCTCCAAGGGACAGTCAGGAGTTGTTTGGCAGGACTGAATGTTGGCATAATGTCCAATTCAAAGTCTCTTAGTGATGCTCCACCAGAACATATGTATATTAGATCACTTTACACCAAATGGTAAAATAGTGTTATACCAATAAAACACTCTGAAAAAACAAGAAAGAAAATGAAGAAAAACATTTTCTGAGCTAATTGAAACACAGAAAGAGAAATACTGTTAAACAACATAATTCATTCTATGAATGTTGCTAAACTCTGAGCAGCTGGTAAAGCAAATTTTATGATATTCGTGCCTTTCATAACTTAGACATTCATGTTGTTCTTTCAAGTATTATGTAACGTATCTGGCAGGCAATGACTCAGCAGACGATGTTGTGATGAGGAACCCAGGTGCATTTTATTTACATAAGTGTTCTCCTAAAACCCTAATTAAAAACATGAACATAAACATGAAATAGACTTGTCTATAGCTTGACTTGACCTTGACTTGAATGAACCATGACATGGCATTACATCAACAATACTCAACCAGGGACAATGGCAAACATGAGGGCATAAATACATGACATGGTGGAACATAAACCAATGATAAAACTGAACACTAAACAATATAATTATACAATAAACACAATACACATGAATATGGAGGGAAAACAGGACATCACATGACTAGACAAGGAAACAGGAACTCAACTTTTCAAAATAAAAGACATGGAATCAAGACAAGAACAAAAACGTCTCGGGTTACATGTTTAACCCTTGTTCCCTGAAAAAAGCGGAACGAGATGCTGCGCTGCTAAGCGCTATGGGGAACAATCCTAGTTGTGACCGAGCTGTGAATAATGTGTGTAACACATCAATGAACATTGACCGGAATTTATAGCCTCGGCTGATGTAATCATTAGATGCACCTGAGGCCAGGCTATAAATGGATGCGTCACCAGGTGTCGTCGTCAGATACTTCTTTTTGAAGAGCAGTCCTGGGACGTCCCAGTGCGGCAAAGAAGCACAGCATCTCGCTCCACTTTTTTCAGGGAACAAGGGTTACACATGTAACCCGAGATGTTCCCTTTACAAAAAGCTTCACTATGATGCTGCGCTGCTAAGCGCTATGGGGAACACAATACCCACGCCGCCGCAATGGGGGCTGTCCGGACCCCTTCTGTTGTGCAGTGTACTCACAAAAACGCGAGAGGTCTCAGACATGAGCTTGAGATGTCGACTCAAGGGCATATTTTGATGAATGTGCGCGGAGAGGACCAGCCTGCCGCTTCACAAACTTGTTCAGGCATGAGCGGAGATATTGACACAAGGGCATAAGAGCCCGGAGTGCAGAACATCCAAACTATAAAAGTCCAATGAATGTGTGTAGAGAGGATAATAATAATGAGGATGCCTCTTAGAGGGCAACCCGCCCACCAACCGTGGCAAGCCGCAGTGGCCACATAGAACCTGGCAGTGGCGAGGCAAGTGCCCGCTGACAGTTCTTTCTACAGAAAATCCAGAACTGAAGCAAACTGGCAGTTAGCTGGTTCTGTAATATGAACTTTAGTAGAAGGAAACGCATGCAGGCACATTTGTGCTATGTATGCGTCACCACGATCGGGGGGGGGGGGGCTGGGCGACTCAGGGAGAAGTAGAGGAGAAATTGCGCTATCTTCTGCCCTGAAAAATGTACCCAGATCAGCTCCAAGTGGAGGGAGCCCTTGCACTTGAAATGGTCTTGATAACCTCAAGATAAAACCCTGTGAACCTCATTTGGTACCCTTAGGGGCTAGACATGAAAGGTTTCACAATTCGGGCCAAGGATGAGAAGGCCCTCCCTGTTCGAAATCGCCCAAGGCGAGCCGTCGAGGAGAGGTATTAACTCAGAGAAACATATCCTGTTCGGCCAGCGCAGCACCATTAAAAGGAGGCAAGACCCTTGCTGGTGAACATTGCCAAGACTCCCGGGAGCAGAGAAACCGGGGAAAGAAACGCATACAGATGCATTTTGGGTCATGTATGTGTCTTAACGTCCAGACCCAAGGGGGCTGGGTGATTTCAGAGAGAACTAGAGGAGACATTGTGCTATTTATAGAGGCGAAGAGGTCCTCTTCTGCCCTAAGATCTCACCCAAACTTGTTCCAAGTGGAAAAGCTCGGCATTTAAAAAGGTCTCGATAACCTCAGGAGAAAGCCCTGTGTCCCTCAGTTGGTACCCTTAGGGGCCAAACATGAAAGATTCCACAATTCGGGGCAGGGATGAAATATTGCCCTGTTGAAAGTCAATGCCCTGTATTGACTTTCATGAAGACGCGAGGGGACAGAGACATGCCGAAGGGGAGGACTTTGTACTGATACGCCTGGCTGTCGAACACAAACTGTAGGAAGGGTCGTGTCGAGGCAGAATTGAGACATGAAAGTACGCGTCCTTCAGATCTACCGCTGCGAACCAATCTAAATGCTGGACACAAGTTAAGATGTGTTTTTGCATGTGCATTTTGAACGGGAGTTTGTATAAGGCTAGGTTGAAAACTCACAAGTCCAAGATCGGTTGTAAGCCACCACCTTTCTTGGGTACGATAAAGTAAAGGCTGTAGAAACCCTTCTTCATCTCGATTGGAGGGACAGGCTCTATCGCGGCTTTGAGTAGAAGAGTAGCAATTTCCGCGCGCAGGGATTTGGCATGTTTGCCGTGTACTGCAGAGAAGCGGATGCCCGTGAAGGGGGGCCGGGTCTGGCAAACTGAATTGCGTAACCGAGTGGAATGGTCCGGGCCAGCCAGCTTGACGGATTTGGAAGTGAAAGCCATGCATCCAAGCTCCATGCTAGGGGCACCAAAGGGGCAATTATTTTTGACCGGCACCGTACCCAGCGAGGCGGAGCAGGTAGTATGGCATTGGGATGCGCGGATGCGTTTTGAGGCTCTAGTGCTGAAAAAAGACTCGAAGCACTTACCTTGTTCCGCACTCGGCCATCGCCTGCCCGAGTGACTGCGCTGTGACCTTCGTGGCTCAGATCTTTTAGTGCCTTGGCCTGGTGGACTTGCAGGAGCGCCATGGCAAGCAGGGCGGAAGCTGCATGTCTGGCTGCGCTGTAGGCTTTGGCCGTCAGTGTTGTCCTACAGGCCTTGGAGGGGAGTACAGGGCGACCCCGCCAGGTGGTAGGGTTTTCGGGGCATAGGTGGAGCAAAAAAGACCTATCCACCTGAGGAATCGCCTTGTACCCGTGGGCCGCTCTGCCGTCGAGGGTATCGAGAGCAGATGAGCGAATGGTTTTGTGATGTGTGGTGAGGGATGCCGTCCTTGCAGACGTCAGCTCATCATGCACTTCTGGGAAAAATGGGACCGGGGGGGCAGTAGAACCAAGCCCT
>NC_068276.1:2102535-2112721 GCF_025860055.1 Xyrauchen texanus
TGCTATCAGTAAGAGGCAAAAATCCTTGCTGGCGAACTCTGGGCAACTACTACCTTAGGGTGAAGTTCTTAACTCACCCATTGGTATTTTCTTTCTGGACAATAAATCTGCTCCCACATACGGGCATCCAGGGATATAACTGACCTGAGTGACAGGAGCTTGCCCTGGGCCCTAAGGAGAATCCGACGCATCAGAAATACAGCTGACAAGAACGTGGGTCTCCTTGATGATTTATGTAAGAGGCTACCGCTGTATTGTCCACCCGCACCAAGACATGGCAGCCTCAGGAGGAGGTATTTCAGGGCCAGAAATACAGCCATCAACCCGAGACATTGACTGTGACAACCAAGCTGACGACCCTCCTATCCCCATAAGCTGGACGACCACTTAAGGCCGCTACCCTGCCCGTCAGGGAGGCATCTGTTGTTAGCAGCCTGCGACAACAAGACGCACCTACAGTGGGACCCAAAGCAGAAAACCGGGGTCTGAACCACATAGAAAGGGAATGAAGCCTGAGGCGCATAACCCTTATTAGCCTAGGGGTTTTGGCCCTTGGAAGAAATCCCCTGGCTTTGGGCCACAACAAAAATGGTCTCTTGAGCAGAAGGTCCAGAGGGATCACAGAGGACTCGGCTGCCCTGATACCTGTAAATCGTTGATACTGATAACAGTGCAACCTTGACCTAGCCTGACTTTGCTCAGGGTGATCTGAATGACTCAATCCTAGCGGGAGACAGTTGTGCCCGCATTGTGATTGAACTCCATACGATGCCCCGATAGACAGTGTTCTGAGTGGGAGAGAGGACGCTTTTCTTGGCGTTGAGCCTCAACCCAAGAGAAACAGATGAGCTAAGACGATGTCTCTGTGCTGAACTGCCAGTTCCTGGAACTGCGCTAGGATCAGCCAGTCGTCTACATAATTCAGAATGCAGATGCCCCGGAGTCGCAAGGAGCCAGCGCTACATCATGCATTGTGAATGTGCGGGTAAAAAGGGCTAGGCCGAGTAAAAGAACCTGACAGTGGAAGACTTCGCCCCCAGAAGCAAACCTCAGGATCTTTCCATGTTGTGGCAGAACTTCTATTTTAAGTATAGAAGTGCATCATAAGATCGATGGTGACCAGCCAAACGAGTTGTAGGCCTTGAGACACGACCGTCTTGATAGGCATCATCTAGGACTTGAACACCCACGGGCAGTTCAAGCTTTAAGATCTAAGCCAGACGCCACCCCTCACCCTCCATGGGAAATGGGAAGTATTTAGTGTAATAACCTAACTCTCTCTCTGGAAGTGGAACACATACCATGGCCCCTTTAACAAGGAGATTTGAGGGTTTTTGTTTACATAAAAAAGAAATTCGGTTTACAGTATTGAGAACACGCCGTTGAAACACGGAAAATCGGCGAGTGAATTAAATCCTGACGCCCTTATAAGACCCACAGAAAATAATATATCTGGCAGAAGTTTCCACGCTGTCAGGATCTCTGAGATGGGTATTAGATTTTAACACGTCCTGTTGAGGGGTTGTCGAGTGTTTCGCGTCCTGAATAAAATGCAGGAACAGCGAAAATACCCAATTTTGATGGAAGCCTCTGCAACCCGAAACACCAAGAGGTGGCGGGAATGGTGAAATGAAGCACGACCCCCATCCCGACCATCAGGGTTTTCTCTTACTAGAAATTATAGTCCTGAGGTCTTGCTTCGGGGGCTGGCGAGGGCGGCGAGACTGTCCCCAATCCCTGGGAGGACGACCATGATTCGCCACGCTTTGCTTTTGAGCCTCCTTTCAGACAGGACCGAGGCGGGTCTGAGGCTTGCTCGTCAAGCATAGAACCCACACTCAGGTCGTCCAGGAGGTCAGCCTGGTATGCCTGTAAAACAGCATAGTGTGCAGAGCAGCACCAGCCTGACCTGCTGCTTGATAAGCCCTTCCCACTAAAGTGGAGGTTGTCCTACAAGGCTTTGAGGGGAGAGAGGGCTTCTTAAGTGATGATGCCGAGCCCGGCGAGAGATACCCAGCAAGCGTCTCTCCGACCGGCGGCATCACTGAATACCCCCGTGCCTCAGCACTCACGATAGTCGTATATAATGATGTCGAGGGTATGTGAACACTGGAAGAAAATTATATATATATATATATATATATATATATATATATATATATATATATATATATATATATATATATTTTTTTTTTTTTAGGGGTCCTCCATGAGCTAGAAAGCTCTTCATGGAGGTTATCAAAGAAGAGAAAGGACTCATGAGGCGTTCCCTTTCTTAGACTGAAGATAAAATCTATCCCCTAATTTGGAGGGTTTGGGGGTCTCTTTTTGGCGTGGCCAGTATAACTGGAGTCTGGCAACCGCACGAGTAACAACATCGAGCAATTCCTCCATAGATTTTTTATCGCGGACGGAAAGCTCGGAGGCGGGAAGAGAATTGCGATCCTCCTCATGATCCAAAGAAGCGTTTGAACGAGCTTCGAGATCATGTGAAGGACCAGCTGGGTTTGGGGAGTGTGCGAGAGAAAGGGAAAAACCCGTCTCTTTCTCCTCAGCCAAATCCATGCAAGAGCCCCACGAACGATCTCTTTTTTTTTTTTTTCACGTGAGTGCTGACTCCCGGAAGCAAGCGAGGCGAGTGCGAAGCACTTTGCCTGAAAGCAAATTGCAGTGCTTGCACCCGCCCTGCTGCAACGCAAGAGCAGCGTGCTCTTCCCCCAAACAAACAGAGCAAAAAGCGAGAACAGGGGAACACAGCATCGTTTGCGGCTTTCAGTCATTCTCTCTTTTATTATTTTTTTTATATATATATATAATATTTTCTAAACAGAAGAGAAAAGAGTAAAGGTTCACTGCACACTGTCTAACAAATTCTAACTCCTAACAGATGAAAGAAAGTTTTGACAGGGTTTGTGAAACACACAGCCACAGAATCGCTCTGAAAAAATAGTTTCTGACGACACCTGGTGACGCATCTATTTATAGCCTGGCCTCAGGTGCATCTAATGATTACATCAGCCGAGGCTATAAATTCCGGTCAATGTTCATTGATGTGTTACACACATTATTCACAGCTCGGTCACAACTAGGATTGTTCCCCATAGCGCTTAGCAGCGCAGCATCATAGTGAAGCTTTTTGGAAAGGGAACATAACTTACATGCGCATTTGTGCTGGGCTTAATGAAGCAAGCTTTTGCACAAACTGCCACATTGCTTATTATGCTGGGCTTCCACTGTCTCTTGGTGAGCGAAGATAAGCAAGCATTTTCAATCAATTCTAATGGGAGCTGGGCACCACGCTCTCCAGGTGAATTCTGAATCTATTTTAAACAATGGACACTCATGGCAGTTGACACGTACGATCAGCGTGCTCCAGAGCGTGATTCATTCAGGCTTTACTCGATATCAGGGCGACCGGCAGAGAACATAAAACTTTTGTGACCCATTTGAATTCTACAGTGAACATTCTAGTATAAAGCTCTATATGGAGGAAATCAACCCCCTCAAACGGCAAGATGTCCCCTTCATTATAAACAGCACTGACGAGGAAAAGAGGAAACAAATAATACACATGATCAGTTTTTAAAATACACATCATCATTATCCTTACTAAAATGTTTTGGTGTTTGGTAATGTTTTACTAAAACTATTATTTATTTAATTTTCCTACACTAAACGGTAATGGTTAAAGATTACTAAATGTTTTTAGACTATTAGTGTGTTTTTTTATATTGATCAAATATGCTTTTTATAGGTTAGTTTACGGATGTAACCTCCATTCCCTGATTGAGGGAACGAGACGCTGTGTCGAAGAAGTGACACTAGGGTTCTCTCTTGAGCGCCGAATATGCCTCTGATCTATGAAAAAGGGCCAATGGGAATTAGGCAGACAGTATTTGCATACCCAGCACATACGGGTATAAAAGCGGGCAAATATGTCAAGTTCATTCAGGAATTTTCTGAGGAGCCCGAAATGGTCCGGCCACTACAGTGGCTAGCTCAGCGACGTGGCCGGGAGGACACAACGTCTCATTCCCTCCATCAGGGAACGGAGGTTACATCCGTAACCTAGACGTTCCCCGTCTGTCGCTCACTTCAACGTTGTGTCGAAGAAGCGACACTAGGGGTCCAATTCAAATCATGCCATGCGCTGAGCCGTGTACGTGTACTGCTGACACAAGAGAGGGCATGTTTCTTACATACAAAGGCGACAAGTTGTGTCAGACTGCATGTACCCTTCCCCAATGCCCCATACAAATTTGTCAGAATCCTTTTGGTTACACTAAGAAGGGGAACAAGATGACGCTTGCCAACCTGGGAATGGGCCGAGCCTAGCCAGGCCTCTTTTCTCTCTATGTTTCCCGCATAGAGCCAACGGCTGGGGCCCTTACACACATCGTGGGAACGGGGTCTTACCCAGTTGGAAAAAGACCCTGCGGAGACCACACCTGCCCAGGAACGTGGAGGTAAGTGGTGAAATACATCACACGGGCCACTCAGGTCACATGCGGAAAAAATGGCGCGGTGGTAGATCCAGCCTTAAGGAGGGGGGAGTTGCTACAGCATGGCGACAAGAGGGCAGCTGGAACTGCCTAAGGGAGACGCGGGTCAACTCGCAAGAGGACCGTACCACCGAAAATACACACAGGAGGAGTCCACTCAGGAGTCCTGAACTGTGGAGCACCTATTCCAATACAGGTAGATTTGAGTACCCATAGTGGATTCGGTCAGCGAATTCCTCTGCTGAATTGTGGACCCATAGGGCTAGGGAGGAGTCGTCCAGGGATCCGAATATATGGAATCTCCTGGGAGAGAAAGCGCACAGTTTTACCTTGACCGAGGTAAAGGGCGCTAGGTGCAAGTGATCCACCCAGTCAGTTCATCACCGTGTTACAGAGTACTACCGGCTCGGACCTGAGAAGACACGGGATGATACTGACTCAACCCTGAGATTGTAAAATCTTGCAAAGGTATTAGGTGTTGCCCAACCCACTGCTCTACATATGTCTGCCAGGGAGGTGCCCCTGGCCAGTGCCCACGCGGAGGCAACACTCCTTGTTGAGTGTGCTCCGACCCGCAATTGGGGGTGGCACGGCCTGGGTGTGATAGGCCAATGCATGCGGCCAATGCATGCGGTCCAAGTAGGTACGCAAAGCACGTACTGGACACAGCAACTCAAGGGGCCTCCTCTCTGAAGGGCGTGGTAGGAATCTTGGGCACGTAGCCCAATCGCGGTCTTAGGATCACATGCGTGTCTGCTGGACCGAACTCCAAGCAAGTGTCACTAACAGAGAACGCTTGCAGGTCGATGGGGTGTCTCTGAAGGCCTGTGAGGACCACTGAGAGATCACAGGAGGGGAACAGGCTTGGCCAGGAAGGATTTAACCTCCGGGCACCTCTTAGGAACCTGATGATTAAGTCATGTTTACCCAAAGACTTGCCTCCTACTGCGTCGTGGTGGGCCATAATAGCAGCAACATACACATTCAAGGTGGACGGGGACAGCCTCTCCTCCAAACTCTCCTGCAGGAATAGGAGCACTGAACTACCTGCGCACCTCTGTGGGTCTTCAGCCCGGGAAGAACACCAATTCGCGAACAAGCACCACTTCAGGGCGTAAAGTTGCCTGGTAGAGGGGGCTCTGGCTTGGCTGATCGTGTCTACGACGGCAGGTGGTAGACCGGCTAGATCTTCTTCGACCCATCCAGGGGCCAGACATGGAGGTTCCAGAGGTCTGGGTGCGGATGACAGAGCGTGCCCCGTCCCTGAGAAGGAAGGTCTTACCTCAGGAGAATTCGTCAGGGAGGGGCTGTCGTGAGGAGTACGAGGTCCTAGAACCAGGCCCAGGTAGGCCAGTAAGGAGCCACTAGGGTGACATGTTCCTCGTCCTCCCTGAACTTGCACAGCACCTGTGCAAGAAGTCTCACTGGGGGAAATGCGTACTTGTGCAGCCCGTAGGGCCAGATGTGTGCCAGCGCGTCTGCCGTGAGGGGAGTCTCTGTTTGGGCATACCAGAGCGGGCAGTGGGAGGACTCTCGGGAGGCAAATAGGTCTACCTGGGCCTTGCCGAATCGTTCCCAAATCAGCTGAACCGACTGGGGGTGAAGCCTCCACTCTCCACCACTGTTGTCATGACAGCACATCCACCATTGCATTGAGGTCGCCGGGCATGTGAGTGGCGCGCAGTGACTTGAGTCGCGGCTGGCTCCAAAGGTGGAGACGACTGGCGAGTCGCGACATGTGGTGGGAGTGTATGCCGCCTTGGCGATTTATGTACGCTGGAAGTGGTATTAGGGAGGCCAGCAGGGGGTGCTCACCCTACGGTCTGTGTGGGTCCTAATACCCCAGTATAGTGATGGGGAAACTATACTGTAAAAAAGGCACCGTCCTTCGGATGAGATGTTAAACCGAGGTCCTGACTCTCTGTGGTCATTAAAAATCCCAGGACACTTCTCGTAAAGAGTAGGGGTGTAACCCCGGGTCCTGGCCAAATTCCCCCCTATCTATCATGGCCTTGTATTAATCTCCATCCCTGAATTGGCTACATAACTCTACTCTCTCCTCTCCACCAATAGCTGGTGTGTGGTGGGCGTTCTGGCGCACTATGGCTGCCGTCACATCATCCAGGTGGATGCTGCACACTGGTGGTGGTTGAGGAGAATCCCCCTATACTATGTAAAGCGCTCTGAGTGCCTAGAAAAGCGCTATATAAATGTAAGGAATTATTATTATTATTATTACGCTACCACGGTGGTGCTGTCTGACCTGACTAGGATATGTTTGTCTTGAACTAACGGGAGAAACTTCCGCAGGGCAAAGAATACAGTCAGCAACTCTAGGCAGTTGATGTGCCAGCGCAGCAGGGCCCCTTTCCAACGGCCCGCAGCTGCGTGCCCGTTGCACACGGCACCCCAACCTGATCTGGAGGCATCGGTCGTGACCAGGACGCGTAGGGACACCTGCTGCAGGGGCACTCCTGCCCGTAAAAAGCAGAGGTCTGTCAAGGGTTTGAATGTTTGGTGGCAGGCGGGGGTGTTTGTTACCCGGTGCGTGCCGTGGTGCCATGATCGCCTCGGACTCGAAGTCTGAAGCCAGTGCTGAAGCGGTCTCATATGCATCAACCCCAGCTGCGTGACAGTCGCGGAGGATGCCATATGCCCCAGGAGCCTCTGGAAATGTTTTAAAAGGACAGTTGTGCCTGGCATGAAGGTGGTGAGGCAGTCCAGCAATGACTGCGCACGCTCTTTGGTGAGACGTGCTAACATTGAGACTGAGTCTAACTCCATGCAGAGTAAAGAGATACTCTGAACCTGGGTGAGTTTGCTCTTTTCTCAGTTGACCTGAAGCCCCAAGTGGCTGTCGTCGAGGTAATTGAGTATGCAGATGCCGGCATCTCGGATCGGGGCAAGAACTGCCTCTGCGACTTTCATGAAGACGCGAGGGGACAGAGACATGCCGAAGGGGAGGACTTTGTACTGATACGCCTGGCTGTCGAACGCAAACTGTAGGAAGGGTCGTGTCGAGGCAGAATTGAGACGTGAAAGTACGCGTCCTTCAGATCGTGAACCAATCTAAATGCTGGACACAAGTTAAGATGTGTTTTTGCATGTGCATTTTGAACGGGAGTTTGTATAAGGCTAGGTTGAAAACTCACAAGTCCAAGATCGGTTGTAAGCCACCACCTTTCTTGGGTACGATAAAGTAAAGGCTGTAGAAACCCTTCTTCATCTCGATTGGAGGGACAGGCTCTATCGCGGCTTTGAGTAGAAGAGTAGCAATTTCCGCGCGCAGGGATTTGGCATGTTTGCCGTGTACTGCAGAGAAGCGGATGCCCGTGAAGGGGGCCGGGTCTGGCAAACTGAATTGCGTGAATCGAAAGTGGAATGGTCCGGGCCAGCCAGCTTGACGGATTTGGAAGTGAAAGCCATGCATCCAAGCTCCATGCTAGGGGCACCAAAGGGACAATTATTTTTGACCGGCACCGCACTCCAGCGAGGCGGAGCAGGTAGTATGGCATTGGGATGCGCGGATGCGCTTTGAGGCTCTAGTGCTGAAAAAGACTCGAAGCACTTACCTTGTTCCGCGACTCGGCCATCGCCTGCCCGAAAGTGACTGCGCCTGTGACCTTCGTGGCTCAGATCTTTGAGTGCCTTGGCCTGGTGGATCTTGCAAGAGCGCCATGGCAAGCAGGGCGGAAGCTGCGTGTCTGGCTGCGCTGTAGGCTTTGGCCGTCAGTGTTGTCCTACAGGCCTTGGAGGGGAGTACAGGGTGACCCCGCCAGGTGGTAGGGTTTTCGGGGCATAGGTGGAGCAAAAAAGACCTATCCACCTGAGGAATTGCCTTGTACCCGTGGGCCGCTCTGCCGTCGAGGGTATCGAGAGCAGATGAGCGAATGGTTTTGTGATGTGTGGTGAGGGATGCCGTCCTTGCAGACGTCAGCTCATCATGCACTTCTGGGAAAAATGGGACCGGGGGGGCAGAGTGTTCCATTCCAGTGGCGCAGAGCCCCCAGGAACCAGTCATCCAACCGCGATGGCTGTGGGGAGGACAGAGGGTTCCAGTCTAGCCCCACGCTGGCGGCGGCCCAGGCAAGTATATCGGACATCTGCGCAGCTGGCCTCAGCCTGGGCATGCAGGCCAGAAGGCGGCGGCCCAGGGGAGTCCTCAGCATCAGATGCCGCGCTTTCTGATGCAGCGGCGAGCTAATCTACCTGGAGCTCTAGAGGATAGGCAGGCTGGCTGTGAGGCGAGCCGCTGTTGCCTCGAGCGCGGACGGAGTCAACGAAGTGTGCCAGGGGCGGGTGGTCCAAGGGGGCGTACCCAGCAGAGCTGCACCCGCTGCTGTCCCCAGATCGCCAGCCGCACCGTCCTCAATCCCGTGGGAAGAAGGAGAAATGCGGGGGGTGGCTGGAGTGACGTGTTTTCTGTTGAAAGTTATCCGTGACCGCAACGTTGCCACGGTCATGCTCTTGCAGTGATAACATGAAACATCCACAAACGCTGCCTTGGTGATCGCAACCCAGACACACGAGACAACGCCTGTGGCCATTTGAAGCGGAGAGCACTCTACCGCATCCAGGAACTACGCAGGGGCGGAAGGGCATCTTTGCAAAGACACGTCCTGAAAAGGACGTTCAACGCCAGCTGCGTATTGCTCTTTTATAGAAAATAACTCTTTTACAGAAATCACTCGTTTATGGAACTCTTTTAAGTTTCTTAGCGCTGTCGAAGTGCCCCGGGGCAAACTGCACTGCCCTGCAGAGAATGCTAAATGCCGCTGTAATGCGCCGTAGAATCCAACAGCAGGCAAAGCTTCAGAGGAAAAAGATTTTCCTGCTGTTCTAACTGTCCATGACACAGATATTCTATAGGTGACTTACATTTTTAGGCTTGTGTCCTGCTAAACTAATATCATTCTCAGATAAGTCCAGGATGATGAGGAGCTGAACACGCAGCGCCTGTGCCTAACTGGGAACTTGAGAATTAGGAGGGCCAGAGGAGGGACGAAAATTACATAATATTGACATGCTTCATTATGTACGCATACCTAATGCCGAGGTTTGAAGTGTATTTTGTGTTGTTGAGAGGGCTACGTGATCCTTTCAGGATCAAAGTGTGTAATGTAAAATAATAAGGCCTCTCGAAAACTTTTTATCCTGTACAACTAACTTTTGCTGTTACAAGACACAGTTGATATGTTGCAAGCTGTTTCCTGTTCTGCAAAAGGGTGTGTAAGCAAACTGTCATCTATAGAAATGTGTTTCCTTTATCTATACTCTCTGTCCTAAGACCTAACGTATTTCAACAAACATGTATGTCACATCCAGATAAGTTTAATAGAAATGTTGCTTTGCTGAACAATATATAATGATGAGCTGGACATTAAACGTTGGAGAATGATCTGATATGCTCTGGTGTGTGTGTCACTTCTTTTCCCCTTGCGAGTATCTGGATTGAGACAGCGACTGCAGACCTGACTTGATACTTGGGGGCTAATTCTAAAAATCCCCTACACAGATGCAATCTCAAAATATTATTACAGATGCTCAAAAGGAGTATTTTAGGAGTGGTCATGTGAAATGTATCTTAACATTTTAAATGTTTGTTTTACTCAGTTTTTCCACTAATCACTAGAATGGTCATATCTTTTAAACAATAGATTATATTTCTAATATGTCTGCTATTC
>NC_068276.1:2113221-2123221 GCF_025860055.1 Xyrauchen texanus
GGAAATACACAAAAAAAATCATACTGTAGCCATTTTGAGATTACTAATGCACAATTAACTGTAATTCTTACTGTGTATAAGAGAATAACCTACCACTGATGGCCGTGCATGTGTAATTTCTTCATTTTTCCTAGCAGCAGCTTTGAACCTGGACACACATATTATTTTGTGGATGGAAGGTTCGATTAGCCACCAAAAGGACATCAGGTGACGGTAGCTGGGGAACCTGTTTGAAGATATAGCATAAGCACAGCTTCAAGTATTATGTATACTTATATATGTGTGTGTGTGCACATAAACATAGTGTACATTAACATTTTAGGTGAATATATATATATATATATATATATATATATATATATATATATATATATATATGATATACTCACCTAAAATGTTAATGTGAATAACTTAAATATATAATCACCTAACTTGTTAATGTGCATTTTATATACATGCATATAATGGGTTTTATCTATAGCAAACAAAAGACTTAACGTTAACTTACCTGGTGTAAAATCGAATGTCCTCGTCGGAGCCAGCAAACCTCTGCAATCCGAAATCGTGCTGAATCTTTAACTCCTGTAGCTGTTTCTTCAGCTCCTCGTTTTCATGGGAGAGTTCTTCTATTTTAGCACAAGCCACGTCTAATGATGATGGATCAGGAACGTCACAGTAATATCCACCATCGTTATATCGATAGGCACGGTCTCAGCGTCGACAGCATCAACAGGTCTCTCTCTCCTCTCCCACACACTGGGCCGCGGTTGTTGAATAGTGTATTCATTCCAGGCAAAAAGTACTGGCACCGCACCAGGTACTAACCTTCTCTTACCATTTGTTGTCTGAGGTTCAATAAGCTGATCGCTGGTAAAATGTCTGCTACATACTTTCGTGCGACTGGAAGCAGAAAAACTGTCTCGGCGTATGTTCACGAGCCACCGTTTTCTAAGGTCGACATTGACAGGTAAGCTGTGAAAACTTAAAATTGTGTTGAACTTTGAACAAGCAGTACGGCTACCCCTTTTCCACCAAGGCAGAGCTGGTGCTGGTTCGGAGCCAGAGCCTAGTTTCAAATCGGTTCTTTGTTTTTCGACCACCAAAGCAACAGCTCCGAACCAGTAAAAGTGGTTCTTAAGTAGCACCAAATCATTGCTGGTCTAGAAGTAAGAACCGCTTACGTCAGCAGCTGGGGGCGGGGTTACCGTGACCATCAAGACGAACAGAAACTTGTGGCCGCCATTTTTGAATTAGCAGATAAACACGATGGACGTGATTAAACAAAAACGGTTGTGGTCAGAGGAGGAAACAAGCTGCTTTGTTGCACTCTGGTCCTCTGCAGAAGTCCAGGGTAAGTTAGATGGGGCTTCGCGGACGAAACCGGTTTTGCAGCAAATTCAGCGAGAGATGGCTGTAGCGGGGTTCGACCGGAACCTCCAACAGATAAGCAACAAACTAAAAAACTAAAGAAGGACTACAGGGACCAAAGAAAGGACCTCTGTCGAAGCGGCAATGGTCGCCCTCATCGAAACCCACATTTCGACGTTCTCGACTCTGTTCTCGGCGATAGGCCGGCATGCCAGGTGACCGGGGCGCTGAACTCGGCAACAATAATGCTCGAGTCAATGGTGGATGATTCGCTACAGCAAAGTTGCACCGATCCTGGTAAGTTCTGTTTTTTAGATTATTTTACTTGTTCCGAGCATGTTTCTTAGCTGTTTAGTGAGGTTCTAATTTCTTACATCAGTGTTTGCAATGTATCTAGCTAGGATTGTATTATCTGTGATTTCATTGTATAAAGTAGCACAGAACAGTGTGTAAAGTGTAATGGACAATATTTTTTTAAAGCACTGTCTTGTTTTTTTTTTTATAGAACTGTCTGCCATCACCGACCGTGATGATGACAACGTTGAGTTGCCGCCACCGCTGGGCTGCAGCTCTCCCGTGCCGTCGTGTAGCAGCTCTGGAGAAGCATCTTCAGAACGGGGTAAGACTTGGTGTGCAAATGGTCACATCATACACTATGCAAACATTGAGATGTGACTGTATATTACTATATATTATCAGGTACTGAAATGTTTATATTTTTTCTTCATTTAAAGGGTTAGTTAACCCAAAAATGAAAATTCTGTCAGTATTTACTCGCCCTCATGTTGTTCAACCCCGTAAGACCTTCCTTCATCTTCGGAACAGGAATTAAGATATTTTTGATGAAATCTGAGAGCTGGATCACTCCTCCACTAGTCCATAGGCTTCTTCAGGGATTGAAACTCGCCAGCCCCGAAAAGTTATTAACTTGCTATATACAATATAATGTTGATGCTTTTTTATGGACATGAGCAAAATCTGAAGTGATAGTGATGTAGTATGATGCTATACATATTTTTTATATAACTAATATAGCAGATGCATACCCGTAATTCCCTGCAGAAAACAATTATTTGCAATGCTATGACACATCATTGATGATCTGTCATCTGCTATTATTGTTGCACACAGGAAAAAGGAAGAGCGACAGTACCACAGAACTGGTGCAATATTTGGAAAGGGCAGATGAGAGGTTCTTGCAGCACAGCAAAGAAATGGACGATGCCTTGCGTCAGGACATGAGAGCGGACACACATTCTCTGCTTGGACTCATGGGGCACATGGTGGCTGTAATGGAGGCACAAGTGCAAAAATGATTGCAAATATACCACCACAGTATTTTTGGTTGCTGCTTTTTATGTCAATTTTTTTATTTAACTGCACTTTACATTTTCAAAGTTTGATAAAGATTTGTATTGGTTGGTTTTGTTTAAATAAACAAGTTTATTAATACAAATGTCTGGTTCAGTTTCTTTAACACTTAGGCAAATATCATATATTGTTTGTGTTTTTTTTTTATGTGATTTGGTGTATTTTCATAAATAATGTGTATATTAAACATGTTAATCAGGTGAAGCGATTAGCTGCATATAAAATTCTATAACATTTCAACATTAAATATGACTAAAATCCAAATGAAATTATTCACAAAATGCATAGTTTTAGAGATAATAGGGTTTATTCAATGGATGAGAATATAATACAATTTATGAAAGTGCAGATGTCCTCAAACACAAACGGCAGTGTTACAAAAATATGGCATTGGTGTATTCAAAGAATCACTCGTTCCCTCCGTTAAAATGCATCATTAATGCAGCTCTGATGTCAGCCCCTTCTGTGTTCGCACGCTCAAGTAATGTCTGAACAGGAGGCTCAATGTTTAGAGTCCTGTCTGGGTGCTCTTCAGTGAAATTATCACCATGTTCCTCACAAATGTTATGGAGCACACAGCAGGTCAGTGCAATCCTCTTGCTCAGCTCCAGCTTGCAGTCATTTCTTTTTAGGAGGCACCTCCATCGTCCTTTTAATCTCCCAAAAGACATCTCCACAACCGATCGTGCACTGCTCAGCCTGTAATTGTAGGTGTGCTGTTCAGGGGTCAGTCTGCCAGTGTCGGAAAAGGGCTTCATGAGCCAATTCTGCATGGGGTATGCCGGATCACCGATCAGGTAATGTCCAACATCACAACCAGAGATGGTCACTTTGTTTTGCCCTAGTAATTCCCCGTCACTTAGGGCCTCCCAAAAATGTGACTGTCGTAGCACTCGGGCGTCATGCACACTCCCTGGATAGCCAACACAAACATCCCAGAAAAGACCTTTGCCATCCACAACTGCTTGCAGAACAATAGAATGCTAGCCTTTACGATTGAAATAGTCTCGTGGATAGTCCTCTGGTGCAATTATTGGAATGTAGCTGCCATCAATTGCACCCACACACTGTGGAACTCTCCAACGATTATTAAAGAAAGTGGCCATTTCTAACAACTTTTCAGCATCAGGAAATCTTATGTGGATGGGAAGGAGCACCTTGATGACTGTGTTGCAGAATTCCTGAACACAAATAAATACAGTGCTGAGGCCTACCCCAAAAGATGGCTGATTGTCCTGTATTCACCACCCGTGGCCAGTTTCCAGATGGCAATTGCCACACGCTTTCGGATTGGGACACACAAGCGGTAGTTTGTGTTCCTTCTCCCATGGCATGCTTGACCTGACTGCAGATGTACTCAAACGATTCTGGGGATACACGGAAATTCTGCATGAATTGTAGCGGGGTGAAATCGGAACAATTGTGTCCCACCAGTGGCCAGATCGTGGGTATGCCCACATTACAGGTGGCCTCCGCCTTGCCTTCAGCTGGAAGATTGCCTGTAAAGATAAAATATATATATATATATATATATATATATATATAGAAAGTTTCATTTATGGGCAATAGGGTATAGGTATATTTTCTATCAAGTATACAGTGCAGTATAAATACTATAAAAACAGTTGAGCTGTAGCAGTGAAGTGTTTATTAATTCATCTATAAGTACCACTTAAAAGACAGGGCTACTTTATTTATAAGGTTTTTTTCAGTCTTTTTAGGGTCATGCATTGTCTTTTCAGACAACTTATTTTCATAGCCTTCTTGTCCAGTGAAAACCATGCATAAATCTAAATTTGGACATTTTTAATAGGCTACACATTACAGCTGCAGTAATACTAATAAAAAAAAACATAATATAGCCTACAATAAAACAACACTGACAGTGGACACATTTTTCTGCAGATTATCTAGTTTTAGTTTTATTACTGTGAGTGGTTTTTGCGTTATAGCTCACATATACATATGAGTTTTCACAAAACAGCATCGGAAAACTTATTCAACCAATGCTTAATACATTTTAATTTAACTGCAATGTGATCGATTATCAGCAAAATCGATGCTAGGAGGTTTGCAACATGCTGAGGCTAAAATATAAATCTCTGGCTAAAGTCGGCATCTTATTGTTAAAAATAAATTTTATGTACATACCGTTACTCTCGCTTGTAATCTCCGTCTGTACAAATAAAGGCGAGCCACGCGAACACGTTGGATCCGCCGTGTTTGGATGCCGATGTAGGTCCGCAAAGCCATGAACATCAATAGCAAAGCAACGTCCGCCATTGTTTATTGGTGTGTGTATGTTTGGCGCCACCGCGCTAACGTTGCTGGGAAAGATGAGACGTATACAATGACGCAAGACCTGGCTCTGTGCTGGCTCTTTAGCCTGTGGAAAAGCAAACCGGTTCTTTGGCGGCTCATCAGTCGAACCAACTCCGAACCGGCTTTAGCTCTAGCTCTGAACCAGCACCTGGTTCTTGTTGGTGGAAAAGGGGTAATAGTGGAACACAACAAAATTCAGTGGTTTTCTTCTGCTGTTTCTGAAATCTAAAAACGGTTTGTTTTGTGCACATTTTACACGGCTTGTCTGGATCGAGAAACAATGGCACCGGTCATACCGGAAATAAGTGATATGTATTACTATAAAGCTGAAGTGCGTCACGAGGCTCAGTGCAAGTAGTCCATTGAGATGGTTTATATGCTGTTTTATTGTCCATTGAGGATAAAAACATAAATATATGCTTTCTCTATGAAATACACTTTTTTTTGTCTGTATATAGTGACAATAATGGAAGGTAGTAAAATATGAAACTGTGACATACTCTGCAGTAATGCAAAGTAAACCAGAGTTTTTAATAAATTCACAAAAACTGCAGAAAATACTGATATAATCCTTTAAAACCCTTCATACACAACCTGAAACACATTACCTACACATTGGGTTATTGCAACCCAACCAAAAAATATCAATACCCATAAAAAGTGTTGGGTTGGCTGTACAACCCAACATGCTAGGTCAAAATAACCCACGGTTGGGTTTGTCCATATTTGACCCAGCTGTCGGTTGCAAAACAACCCAAATTGGGTTATTTTCAACCCAAGATATTTTGGTGTGTATCGAAACGCATGAAAGCTGTGATTGAAAATCTGGTTTATTCCACCAAATATTGATATCTGAACTTTTCCTAAGTTTAAACATTAGTAATGTGTTGTTTAACACTGAATATGAACTTGTTATCTTTGCTTAATTCGAGGTCTGAAAACACTGCATCTTTTTAAATAACTTTTAAAATGAAGCATTAACATTATTAATTATCTTTAACAAAGTTTTATCATATGTTATCATATTTGATCAACTTTGTACACTAAACATTTCGACATGATTGAGAGCATCTTCACATTCATTCTGCCCCTTCGAGTAATTCAGGAAGTTCATTCACTGAAGAATTTGTCAAACTGATTCAAAACGAGATCTCATGAGCTGGTGAATCACTGTTTTTGAGTCATTAAGTCATGAATCGGACTGAACGAGTCAATGTGCTTGTTGAGTACATCTAGCGAATGCAATAGAAAGGTGCACTCATGCTTTTTTATGTCACCACATTCAATTAATACAGCTATCTCATAACTTGGGTAAAATAAATTCTTAAGTGATGGTGGTAGATCATCAGTAGATCAAAGGAAAACTGGAGCAGGAAAACAGAAAGATGCAGGTTTCATAGATAACACTGGGGTAAAACGATACAAACTTTTTTTGCCCATCAGCCACAGTGGCTGAAAATGCCCAATTTCACCAGCCACCTGTATTGTAAAATATTCAGCCACACAAGTGTGGAATTAAGCAATGCTGAATTCATTTATTCACAATGCGTGTAAACGCAAACTGCTCTGTGGAAATTAAGCAAACTAAACTTAAAGCACCTCTTGAGATCATTTGCCGTGTTCTCATGGACGACTCTTTTCTTGCAGTTGGAAATATTTTCAGATTACTGAAACAGCAGGAACAGTGAGCACACTGCATGCGTGTTCCATGAGGAGTGATGCGCTTATGGGGGAAGAGCACCTCTGAATACACAGCGAATCAATGGCTTTTCTTTCATCTGTTCTTCAAAATGTAATCAAGAGTGTTCTTCAAATGTGCGTTTTCTTGCCACAAGTCACTCCAAGATTTTTATAAGTCGCCCACCACAGAAATAACCCACTGAACAAAAGAAAAACACAGAATTTACTCATTTCATTAACCAGAGGTTACATCACAAATACATACACAATTAGTCGAAGGGAAACAAGCAATAATATGCGCTTACTTTTTGGCTGGAGCTTTAGCCTCAATAAACCATCAGAATCCAAACATAAATGCAGAGAAACTGAAACCTGCTGAAAATAAATATTAGTTCAAAGGGACGGAAACAATGCATCAGATATTACAATCACGATCCTCTCCTCCCTCAATGTTGTTTCACCGATGAAAAAAATCAAACTGGTTTTGAACGACGATGGCAGAGAGGTCTGATTTTATTTCAATGGTAATAGAGATTGCTAATGTGACATCATCGTAACGTATTACCAGTGGTGAACGCAAAGCATTTTTTCGGAATCCGCGGCACAAACAGAAGGCGCCAGACTTGATTGCATGGAGGGAAGAATGCAGTGTTCAAGGTGCCGTCTACCTGCTGTGTTATAAACTGCAATAGTCGTTCTCACGATAGAAGTGGCATAAAGCTTAAGAACGGAAAATCCTTTTATCGTTTTCCAGCGTGGAAAAATAATAGTACAAGCCATGTTTCAGCGGTGACAAAAAGGCAACGAATGGCATGGATAGCAGCAGTAAGGAGGCCCAAGCTTACCTTCGATAACACTCCACCACATCATGATGGTGTGTTCAAAGAATTTTCACAAAGTTAAATTACAAAGAGTAATTGTAAATGTTATGTTGTGGGCAAATAACCAGCGTGTTTTGTTTGATTTAACCAGACCATTAGATTTGACGTTAGGCCAATGTTAACTAGCATGAAATGGCTAGAAAATGAGCTTAAGTTACCAATGTACTAAAGCGTAACGTTAATCAGTTTTAAATGTTGTACATCTAGGCTACATAGCTATTTATTTGGTGACTGTGTTTGCAGGCAAACCTGCCTATGAAATGTTGGAGTGTGATCCTGACTGGGCCTGGGATATGTGGTGCCTTGTGAGGGGGAGGATAAGACTTTGCTGGATAAAATTGTGGTTGTGTGCTGTGCTTTGACCAATATGTGTCCAAGTATTGTTGTGAAGCCGTCGTGTTAGAATTATACACCATGCTCACATCTAATATGTAAATGTTTTGTTTTTTCAAAAGATTTTGTAATGTCACTTCTCACATGTAATGATTTTAAAGTTTGTCAGGAAAATGAATCTTTAGCTACAATGTTTGTACGGAGGTCCTGACTGCGGCCGAAACAGCACATAGATGACACACGTGATACTTGTTACTTTTTTAGCGATGGCCAGGATGGGCCAATCACACTCATTTAATAAAACTGGATGAGGATTTAAAAAATACTTTTAGAGACTGTTGCGGCTTATTCACATGTTTGAATCCTTGCAATTATCTTTTGTTTATATTATTAAGTATAACGAAAGTAAAATGTCTGCAACGAGACAGAAATCCGAATCCTTCACTATCAGAAAGTTTTCAGAGTTGCCAAATACCTTGTTTGTCCTAGAACAATAAACTCTTTTAAATGAGTTAATGGGTGGCTCTTAAAAGAGCCTTTGGGTGCAGCTGGAGCTTCACTTTACTTGGAGCTGGTGTACTTGGTGACGGCCTTTGTGCCCTCAGACACGGCGTGTTTGGCCAGTTCACCGGGCAGCAGCAGACGCACGGCGGTCTGGATCTCTCTCGATGTGATGGTGGAGCGCTTGTTGTAGTGAGCGAGACGAGACGACTCACCGGCGATGCGCTCGAAGATGTCGTTGACGAAGGAGTTCATGATGCCCATCGCTTTGGAGGAGATCCCGGTGTCAGGATGGACCTGCTTCAGGACTTTGTAAACGTAGATAGCATAACTTTCTTTCCTGGACTTTCTGCGCTTCTTTCCTCCCTTACCGGCGACCTTCGTGACGGCCTTCTTAGATCCCTTCTTCGGAGCGGACTTTGCTGGTTCAGGCATGACGACGCAACGAGTCTTAACAAAGAGTCAGTAAACACCAAGAAAAGCGCAGACATATTTATCCCCTCCTCTATGCTAATTTACCAAGCAGTCAATGCGCACTCTGATTGCGTGTTTTTATTGGCCACACCCATTATATGATTTCATTGGACAGCTACAAGTTTAATGGGAAGGAATAAGAGCCAATCAGAGGCTTCCACATCCAAGTCCCACTTATCACATCATGTTTGAAAATCACCATCCCCCACAATATTCAGTTGGTTTCCTTTGTTCAGTTTTCCCGCTCATTTTGCTTATTTACAAATTGTATTATTGAAGCGGTTCTTTAGAAAACATTGTGCACAGATAATCTTTATTAGACATAAAGAAACCTTTTTCCATAAATCCATCACCTTTACCCGAATACATTTCAAAGTTAAAATGTACATTTTCATAAATCCTGCATCATCACATCTGCTTGAATTTTGTTCGTGAAATTCGTAAACCGCGGCGGAAATAATACAGTACATTTTATAATAATCTATAGCAGTTCTAATTAAATTTTACTTGATGTTAACATAATCTTCAAAAGTTGAAACATTGACTCTTCGTGTGAGAGACTCTTAAAAGAGCCGTTGGGTTTGTCTGATGATAATAAAGACGTTTATCCTCCGAAGCCGTACAGAGTTCGTCCCTGTCGTTTCAGCGCGTACACAACGTCCATAGCAGTGACGGTCTTTCTCTTGGCGTGCTCGGTGTAGGTGACGGCATCACGGATCACGTTCTCCAGAAACACCTTCAACACACCGCGAGTCTCCTCGTAGATCAGACCGGAGATACGCTTGACACCGCCGCGGCGAGCGAGACGACGGATGGCGGGTTTGGTGATTCCCTGGATGTTATCACGCAACACTTTACGGTGACGCTTAGCGCCTCCTTTCCCAAGTCCTTTTCCTCCTTTACCTCTTCCAGACATGATTACAACACGACGATCAACTAACTGAACATGAGAAGTACGTGAAGCTGCTGGTTGCATTTAGATTTGCCTACACGACCTAGTAGAAACACCACACTGAAGGCGGAGCCAACATCCCGTCACATGTTTGTCATCGCATGTCTGACCCAGAGCC